>NC_053024.1:695030931-695244766 GCF_003073215.2 Triticum urartu
GAATTCTATAAATCAACCAAGGACTATCTCATAGCAGCATGGTGCATAAAAGAAAAATGAAAACTAAATGCAAAAGACGCTCCAAGATTGCACATATCGCATGAACGAAACGAATCCGAAAACATACCGATACTTGTTGAAGAAAGAGGGGATGCCTTCCGGGGCATCCCCAAGCTTAGACGCTTGAGTCTCCTTGAATATTTACTTGGGGTGCCTTGGGCATCCCAAAGCTTGAGCTCTTGCCTCTCTCCCTTCTTCTCACATCGAGACCTTCTCGATCATCGAACACTTCATCCACATAAAACTTCAACAGAAAACTCGGTAAGATCCGCTAGTATAATAAAGCAAATCACTACTCTAAGTACTGTTGCAAACCAATTCATATTTTGTTTTTGCATTGTTTCTACAGTAATATAACTTTTTCATGGCTTAATCCACTCATATAAATTGACAGTTTCATCAAAACAAGCAAACTATGCATCAAAAACAGAATCTGTCTTAAACAGAACAGTCTGTAATAATCTAAACATTCAACATACTTCTGATACTTGAAAAATTCTACCAAAATTAGGAACAATAAAAAATTTGTATAGGAAGACAGTTCAAAAAGAATCAGAATCATTTGACGTTCCAGCTAAAAATGTAAAATCGCGCACCACAGCCAAAGTTTCTGTCCTGCACCGTACAAACCATCAAGCAAATGTAAACATCCTAAAGGCAAACCTTGGCACATAATTTTTATATTTAAACTTTATAAAAGCACACAACAGAAATAAATGACTCTCTAAAACATCCAGGTTGTCTCCCTGGCAGCGCTTTCTTTAAAGCCATTAAGCTAGGCATATAGTGCTCAAGTAATGGATCCACCCGGATCCCAAGGTATATCAAAGCCAATTTTAATTAACAATGATTCGTAATTTAGTAGTGAGCACAAAGTAACATGTATCATGCAACAACGAAGTCTAACTCTCTTCCTATGCATCGGCATGTCATAAAAGAACAATTCATGCACACATAGTAAAGGCCAATGCATAGTATAAACAGTTTCTTGCAATTTTATCGTATTGGAAACATAGAGAGGTGGAGATATAGTTCCTCTCTCATAATAATTGCAAGTAGGGGCAGCAAGCACATGCATATTATATTCATCAAAATCATCATGTGCAACGGTAAAAGGCAACCCATCGATATAATTCTTAATAAGGGCAAACTTCTCCGATATAGTGTAGTCGGGAGAATTCAAAAAGATAATAGGACTATCATGCGTGGGTGCAATAGCAACAATTTCATGATTAACATAAGGAACTATAGAAAGTTCATCTCCATAAGCATAATTCATATTGGCATCTTGGCCACAAGCATCATCAAAAAGAGATATTTCAAGAGAATCAACGGGATCATAACAATCATCATAGCAATCATCCTCCGGTAAGCGTGAAGGGAAATTAAACAATGTATGAATTGAAGAGTTACTCTCATTAGAAGGTGGGCACAGGTAGCTAATCCTCTCTTCCTCCTTTTTTTCTTTGCTCTCTTCCTCATCTTTTTCATCCAATGAGCTCACAGTTTCATCAATTTTTTCTTCCATAGACTCCTGCAAAATATTAGTCTCTTCTTGGACAACGGAGTAGTACTCAATATATGGTTCAACATAGGCATTAGAAGCATAATTATCAAAGCAATATTTAAGTATGGCAAAATTTTCAGATTTGTAAAGAATAGCATCATACTTTTCAATCAAAGAAGCAATTTCGTAAGTACCCTTAAAAGCAACAAATTCTTTAATTTGTTGAACATCATAGTAATTTTAAACACTCTTAGCATACGAAGATACGATTCCATTATCACCAAACACACATTGATAGGGAAGGTGTTTCTTAGGGTTTTCAGAACAACAAGTATAATCATATATTTCACATAAATTCCAAGCATAGCATTGCAAATGATGAATTTGATCCAGTAAAAGTTTTCCTTTTTCAGATATTCGGTGTCGCACATAATAAGCATGCTCATATAAAGATTTGCCCTCAACTAAGCTAGTTGGGGTTTCAGCACGAGCACATAGGGATCCAAGATGATCCAAGTAATAAGCTTCAGCAGTGTGATAAATTTTGAGTGGTTCTTCGACCATTGGTTTAGTAGGTACAAATATTTTTTTGGTATTTTGCGTTTCCTACCCATAACTAAAGATAGAAAACAACTAAGAACAACAAATAAAAATTACTTAGTGATAAAGCAAACAAGCACACACGAGAATATTCACCCCACGCTATTGCTCCTCGGCAACGGTGCCAGAAAAAGGTCTTGATAACCCACAAGTATAGGGGATCGCAATAGTTTTTGATAAGTAAGAGTGTCGAACCCAACAAGGAGCTAAAGGTAGAACATATATTCCCTCAAGTTCTATCGACCACCGATACAACTCTACGCACGCTTGACGTTCGCTTTACCTAGAACAAGTATGAAACTAGAAGTACATTATAGGTATTGTTGGATAGGTTTGCAAGATAATAAAGAGTACGTAAATAAAAAGTAGGGGCGTTGTAAGTAAAGAAGCAATAAAGTAAATATAGCGAGTGTGGAAAAGTGGTGGTAGGAGTTGCGAAATTGCCCCTAAGCAATTGACTACTTTACTAGACCGATAGCAAGTATTATGTGGGAGAGGCCACTACTAGCATGTCATCCCTGACTTGGAATTCTATGCACTAATGATTGGAACTATTAGCAAGCATCCGCAACTACTAATGTTCATTAAGGTAAAACCCAACCATAGCATTAAGGTATATTGGTCCCCCTTCAATCCCTAGGGTGTGATCCATGCACGCAATCATATGATGAGCACCAAAGACATCAACATAACCACAAGCAAATTAAATCAATCATAGTAATTCATCAACCACCGATAGGACAACGAAAATCTACTCAGACATCGTAGGATGGCAACACATCATTGGATAATAATATGAAGCATAAAGCACCATGTTCAAGTAGAGGGTACAGCGGGTTGCGGGAGAGTGGACCGCTGTAGATAGAGGGGGGAAGGTGATGGAGATGTTGGTGAAGATGGCGGAGGTGTTGGTGTAGATCGCGGTGATGATGATGACCCCCGGTGGCACTCCGGTGCCACCGGAAGCGAGGGGGAGAGAGCCCCCCCTCCTTCTTCTTCTTCCTTGACCTCCTCCCTAGATGGGAGAAGGGTTTCCCCTCTGGTCCATGGCCTCCATGGCACGGGAGGGGCGAGAGCCCCTCCGAGATTAGATTTGTCTCTCTGTCTCTCTGTTTCTGCATTCTCAGATTCTTCCCTTTCACCATTTTTTATATTCCCGGAGATCCGTAACTACGATTGGGCTGAAATTTTGACAAGATATCTATCCGGATATTACCTTTCTTGCGGCGAAAGAAGGGCACCAACCGCCTTACGGGTGGCCCACGAGGGTCAGGGGCGCGCCGGGGGGGGGGGGGGGCAGGCGCGCCCCGTCTCGCGTGGATTTTTCTTCCCAAAAATCATATATATTCCAAAAAAAATCTCCGTCAGTTTTTATCCTGTTTGGACTCCGTTTGATATGGATATTCTACGAAACAAAAAACATGCAACAAACAGGAACTGGCACTGGGCACTGGATCAATATGTTAGTCCCAAAAATAGTATAAAAAGTTGACAAAGTATATGAAAGTTGAATAATATTGGTATAGAACAATCAAAAATTATAGATACGACGGAGACGTATCAACCACCAAAGTCTCCGCCGAGAACCAACTATGAGCGCATTTCTGAAACGGCATATCTCGAAGCGGAGCGGTCGGAAAGTACTGTCAATGATCAAAGGTTAATAGAAAGATGAGCATCTGGGAAAAAATTGCCCAGCTCGGCGAACAAGCAAACCAATCGTGCCCCCCGCTCAATGTGTCTAGCGACATCGTCGCTAATGCTCCGGGGATGGTGCCCCGTTATACCAATCTCAGAGATTACCTGCCCGACAATGTACATTATGATTTCTTGGAGGTGGACGAACACATATACAAGTACGGGAAGCCTCTCGTCAAACATGAAAAATCTCTAACAACGATGATGCGAAGATTTCATAATTGGTAAATGAAAACCTGCAGAGAGTCTGGGGGACGAATACTTCGTATCTGAGAATTAAAGAGGAGCACGACCTCGTTGGAATTGATCTGTTGCATGTTCCATTTCAGGAGTTCTTCCAGTTCTTCAATCAAAAGGCCCTCGATAAATTAACGGTCACTTGCTACTGTCTGTAAGTACAACTTCTGTCATTAAGTCTCTATATATACTCAGCTCTTTCATTGCATGTATTTATAATTATCCTCACTATATTATGCAGATTGAAGATCGTCGAGTGCAGAAAAGCAAAAATGTATGATATTGGGTTCATTAACACAAATCTCATAGATGAATTTCAGGTTAAAAAGAACGCTGAAGAGGCCAAGGCCAACTTGCTCAAATCATTGTTAATAAATCAAAACAAAGATTTAATACTCTTTCCTTACAACTTCAAGGGAGTGTTACTGTCGTGCGCATATTCGGTTTCCCTTATTACTCGAGTGAGGTTATAGTAATATAATTGATGACTTATGCATGCGTGCGCAGCTTCCACCATATTCTCCTGGAGATTAAGCTTGAGCGGGACTGGTAACCATCTTAGACTCGAGACGAAAAGATCCCGAGACCTATGCGGACATGACTAAAATTCTCAACAAGTTCAATCGATCATTATCGCACCATATCGGCAACTTTTTGTCCATTTCCTGATATCTCAAGTAATAATTATTTTCTTTGTCTTGCAGGGCTTGGAAACAGTTCACCGCAGAAGCTCCAGGACTGTCGAAGGAGCTGCGATATACATACCCGAAAGTAAGTACTACTAGCTAGCTAGTTGCGCGCATCGCCCATTGATTTTAGTTACTTTCATCAAAGCCATTTATAATGCTTCATTATCAGTTTGATTGACCTCTATTTTTCATAAAGTGCTTGTGGCAGGAATAAGGGAATAATTACTGTGGATACTACGTGTGCGAGTTCATCCACAACGCGACTTTGAAAAATAAGCGGGGCTACTCTAAAAGACAATATGAAGTGCGTAAGCAATAATATTCATAATTTTATTTTTTTACACCATCATTTCTGTTGAGTTTCATTCATATATATGTATTAACCCCCTTCTTCAAATTAGACGTGGCAGATGCGGAATGAACTCCTACCACAAGATCACATGAAAGAAATTCAAGAGGAATTGGCGGGATTCTTTCTTGACCACGTCATCAATAAAGCCGTAGAATACCATGTGAAAGTTGAGTTCAAATGCTAGGGGATTGTAAGAGATCTTACATATTGTATATGTATGTAGCCAGTAGCGTCAGATAAATAATACGAAAACTTGTTGTTCGACCAATCTCTCGGAGGAGAGGTCGATCACTTCTCTCGGTATGCATGACCAACTTCTGTACTTAATGGTTTCCTTCATTTTCTTACTAGCTAGCGTGCCGACGGCCTCTCTATGTATAGTACGTAGCAGTCGACCAAGCACGGAGATAAAAGAAGACACTTCTCTCTATTAATTAATTAGCTACCTAACACAATATATGAAACACCTTAATTAACTATACAAAACCCCCAAATCCACCCCCCTTTCAGAAAAAAAACAAAAACCTTAACCCCTGAACAATTGACACGTGGATGTCTATTGGTCCCGGTTGGTGGCACCAACCGAGACTAAAGAGCCTCCTGCCTGGGCTCACAGCACCGGCCACGTGGAGGCCCATCTGTCTCGGTTTGTAGATGTCTTAATGAGCCTCCACATAGACACCTACTTCACTATTAGAGAGGCGATAATCAAGGTCCATAGCACTAAGCTTTAGACACAAGCCGTACAGCAGTTCAAGCCACCAGGCTGGACGAAAATCATCCAGACGGGCGACCTGTACGTGGTGGTAAACCAGAATGACGAGGAGGTCGGCAAGACCGGCGTTGACAAGGATACATCGAGCTCATGATGATGCATGGCTCTGTTCGAGATCCAAGGCTGCGAAGGATCTGCGGTGAGCTCATGATGATGCATGCCTCGTCGAGCTCGTGCGGATGGTAAAATAGTACGCACCATCACGGAGATAACTAACTTGGTGTTGGGGGGTGGAACTGGTATTTGAGACTAGTTCTTTTCAGCCTTTGATCCTCCAGAATCAGTACTGGCAAACTTCCCATAAAATTAGCTCCCCCACAGAATTAGCCAGCATCACCCATCAAGTTCTTTTCTGAGATTCTAGTCTGGGATTATGGGATGAGTTGTGAGTTGAAATGTCTGTAATGTCCCTGGCTTGAAATTACCTTAGTTTTGAGCAGTTTCTTACTGTATATGAGAATGAAAATGATTTACCACTATCATCTAGCCCCATTCACCATTGACAACAGCAAAACAAAATAAGACGTATTTGTCAGCATTCACCATTCACAAAAGCAAAAATTCAGACAATATCTGTACAATTCAGTTTCGATGATGTGTGGTCCTAAACTACAGAGTATAGACTGTATTGCTAAAAAATAACCCAAATGATAAGTGTCACACGTGTGGCACGAAGCAATTAGGTCCTGAACCTTTTCAAAACAAAGTTGTCATCTGAAATAGAAAACCAAACAAGTGAAACTTGCCATCCAAAAAGAAATTTGTCATGCTTGACAACTAAAGTTGCCATCCTCACGTCACTAAATTTGTCATCAAAAAATTCGGAATTGCTATGTGTTTATGCCATACATGTGGCACTTATCAGGGTTGAAAAATAAAGAAAGAACAGTTCAAGAAAACGAGTTGCGGGATGCGGTGGACCACGGGGATCCGCTTCCTGAACACGAGACTACACGAGCGCCTTTCTCTGTCTTGGCTAGCGTGCTTCCGGCCCATACCGTTCCTCTCTCTGTCCCTGTCCGTTCGTCTCGCATGCAGCGGCCCCAGCGGCAGCCCCCTCCCAATCTCAACTGCCCCCACCTCCCGCGCCCAGCTGCCTTGCTTCCTTTCTCCAACGACCCACCCCCCAGGAGCGGCGCGTCGAATCCAGCGGCCAATGATGAGGCAGCCACTGGTTAGGTACTCCCAACTCCCAAGTCCCCATTCTCCCCTTCGCTTTCCATGTGTACCGTAACATCAGGTGCCGCTTATAAATGTGCACGAACCCTATGTCTTCATGAGATCAGCAGGCATTGCAATTTTGGGTGTCGGACAGGAAGAGTGACAGAGTTGATCCAATTTTAGAAAATGACATTCCTCCTGTCCACTTTCTAGTTTCTTCCTCAAGTCTCGTTGAGTATAGTTTATGCAGATCTAGATCTGTACTGCCATCTTACCTTCTCCGCGACTGTGTCCATGACTCCGCTACCTTTTCTCCTCGGAAAGACTTAGCCTTAGCCTGATTCTACACGCTGTCTGACTCCTCGAGATGACAAGTTTCCGTATGCCTCCCATTCGTATTTGGTAATGGTTCACATCAAACCAACGCATGATTTATTGTCACTATGTTATCTTGCTCAGGATAACATGATCCAACCAATTTGTATATGTTTGACTGCCACTGCTATCCTGATATACCATTGTTAGAGCCTACATGAAGTAGAACACATACGCGCAGCCTCCCCCTTTTGTAAGCGGCGGTCATGCTTAGATCGAGGATGGTTGGTGACTTTTTTTTTTGGAAAGGAGGATGATCCCGGGCTCTGCATCTAGAAGTTGCATGCAGCCATTTTATTAGTTATTCACGAAGACCTTACAAAGTACTACACCAATATGTATGAATCCATCATCTTGGCAACATGTGTCACTACTCCAATCCACTTGATGAAGGGGCGACACGGGCGGCTAACCCTAGCCGCCGCCGGTGGTACCCCTCCCCCTTCCTCTCCTCCTCGTCGCCACTAGAGGAGCCGCCAATGCGTCGCGCGGCTGCCGAGGAAGGTGGCGGCGAGGCCTTCATCGTCCCTTCGCGGAGATCTGGATCCACGGGGCGGCGGCCCCTGCTGGTTTGGCGCCGCCGTTCGCGCTTTGGACGGTGTGCGCGGGGACTCTGCCCGGCGTCCTCGACCGCTCGGGTGGCGGGGAGTCGGCGCTTGGCGGCGGCAGTTCGGGGGCCTTCGTCCTCACCAGATCTGGAGGCCTGCTACTCCCTCGTTCCCGCCCCTCCCCTTTGCGCTTGATGCCGGTGGATGCTGCTGGTTCCGGTGCTTCTGGGGATGGTGGTGCAGATTGGGACCGGGGGAAACCCTAGGCCGGCTGGTTCGGCTCGACAGCGGCGTCGGCTTCGGGCGACGCATCCTTCCTGAAGGCGGTGTCGTGGTCCTTATTCTTGTCACCTCCGGTCCTCTCCCGGGTGAAAACCCAAAATCCGGTCTGGATTGGGCAGCGGTGGCGCCATGGGCGTCATCCCCTCCTTGGAGGCGTTGCCTGGGGAGCTAGGACTCGGGTGTGGGCTCATGAAGGTGGGGGCTTTGGCCGCCGGCTGGATTTCTGCAGCTGCTCGCGGCGGCTGTCATGTTGTGCAGAGTGCCCCTTGTATCTTTAGGGCGTCTCCTGTTTTTGGTGTTCGCGTCGGAGGAGCGGCGTGGCATCTGGCACGTCGACAACGGCGAGTCTTAGCGGCATGGAGCAGTAGGGGTATCGCCGGTGGGCGTGTGATGATGGACGAGCGCAGGATGGTGGCGCTGTCTGGCGTCGTGGTGGCGTCGATGGCAGAGAGGCCTGGCACGGTTCATGCAACAGTTCAGCTCTGAAGATGGATTGATGGTACGTGGCTACGGCAGCCTCATACCTGGCAGGGGGCCTGGTTGAAGAGGACGCCGGACTGGTGGGTGCCCATACCCGGAAGGAGTCCTGGTTGGGACCTCAGGTCTCAGATGTTAGGTTTGGCTGCGAGGTCTGTTTGGTATTAGGCCCAGACCATCAGCGCCCCTTCATCAGTTAGATAGGAGTAGCGACAGAGGTTGCGAAGATGGTTGCTTTGGTCTTACTGTTGTACGACTTTGTAAGGTCTTGTGTTAGTAATCAATAAAGTGGCCGTATGCATCATCCAGATGCAGAGGCCGGGAGTATTCCTCCTTTTCGAAAAAAAACTTGATGAAGGGATGCAGAAATGCTGAGCCGTATACCAAACCTCTCACCTAAGCCTAATATCTAAAGTGGGAGGCCCCAACCAAGCCACATACCAGGTTTGGGGCACAAACCGGTCCGACGCATTCTCATGTGTTGTCGCCACTCTCTTCCACCGATCCAACTTCAGAGCAGATACTGATGCATAGACTTTGCTAGGCCTATCTGCCATCAACGTTACCATGCCGCCAGACGTCCTACTCCTGCGCGAGTCCATCTCCGTTTATCGAACTTCGGGTCCCACTGCGCCACGCCGCCGAGATCCGTCGCCATCAATGTGTAAGATAAAGCACCGCTCCACCAAAGGTGTTGTCCACTAGTCTATGTCCATTTGTCTCGCATCCAGCGGCCCCGACGACAGACACCTGCCAATCTCAACTGCCTCCACCTCCCATCGTTGCCAAGGAGCGGCCATCTGCCTCCACCTCCCTTGTCCCAACCCCCATCGTTGCCAAGGAGCGGCGCATCGAATCCAGTGGCCAGGGATGAGGCAGCCACCGGTGAGGTACTCCCAAGTCCCCATTCTCCCCTTTGCCTTCCTTGTGTACTGCAACATCAGGAGCCGCTTGAAAATGTGCACGAACCCGATGCCTTGATGAGGTCAGCAGGGATTGCAATTTAGGGTGTCCGCGAGGAAGAGAGGGAGAGGCAGAATTGATCCAGTTTTTACAAAATGTAATTCCTGCTGTCCCCTTTTTAGTTTCCTCCTCAAACCTTGTCGAGTAGTTTAGGGAGATCTGTACTGCTATCTTATCTTCTCCGCGAGTCTGTCTCTGACTCCCCTGCCGTCCCTCCATGGAAATACTGTGTCCTACTCTGATTCTACTTTACATGTTATTCCTGGAGACGATGCTTTTCCATATGCCTCCCATCCGCATTTCATAACGGATTGCATCCATGCAATCCACAATTTATCACTGCGTTCTCTTGCTCGGGATAACATGATCGAACCCTGTTTGTATTTCACCACTTCTATCCTGATAACATTGTTAGAGCCTACAACAAGTAGAATACAGACACACGTCCTCCACTTTTGTAAGTAGTGCTGGTCATACTTAGACCGAGGAATGCTGGGGAGCACATTATTTATCCTTCCATTAATTTGTGGGAGTCCTGGAATCTGCTTTGTACCAAAGCCTTAACTGCCCTTTTTTCATAACAGGTTTGGCTACACATATGTGCTCTGCTCCATTGTCTCCGGCTAACCTTGTCCTCTACACTGAACACTGACTTGCTAAGCTTGTGGGAGACTGTATATACAGAGTCTCTACTGAAAATCAGAACCATGCTCACTATCTGAAATTTGTGCAAGGAGCGACTTGCTTCGATCTCCAGCCACACCACCCCCCGCCTCTCACATTTTGCAGGTGTTCTTGAATATTGCGAACACTTCTGCTTTGGTACAACCTCCTAAATTCATAGACGGAGGAGATCTCTCCATACCCCTTCATAATGGTGCTTCAATTCAGCGGTTTCTGCATCTGAGGGGAATACAGAAGTTCGGGTGGCACCATGGTTGTGTGGTCGGTCTGGCAGTATTTGATAAGAAAATAGGCAATTTTTCGATTAAGTTAATCCATGAATAAATCATGAGCATGACATGGACATCATTGATAACACACTGATTACGATCTAACAGAGCATGTACTACGCATATAGTAGAAACATCTACGCATATCGCTCGTACTGCCACAACAGAAAGAAACACGAGAAGGATAAACGATGTATACCCTCCAATCGACCACGCAGCGGTGGTGGCGGCGGCAGCAGCCGCGGCATCCTCGGCGGCCTTCTTGTCGGCCTCGGCCTTCTCAGCGGCGGCACGGTCGGCGTCGGTCGACATGGTGATGACGAAGGTGATGCGGACGTAGATGAACAGAAGCGAGCAGTCGCGTAATCGCTAGCCAAAAACCTAATCGCCCCTCTCCCGTACAGGATCCGGAGAAGCGGGGTTTCGGAGGCCTGCTCTCCCGTCAACCGTGTACGCGGTGAACGGGACGGAGTCACCGGCGGCAGCAGCAGCAGAGGAACGATGTGGGCGTGGAGGTGGAGATGCATTCTGTTTCGTGACGGCTAGGGTTGGCAGCGTCCCACATATATATGTGCGGCCGCGCGTGGAGAGACGTGGGCTGAACCCACGTCCAAGTCGGTAGCCGATGATCTGACGTCTCAGATCGTGGCCCTACCTGTCAAAGACTCTCCGTTCCTGACCGGCAAAAAGAAGCGCATAGGAGTGAGCTCGGCTCGGCTCAATCCCGCAACCCGCGGCGCGACGAGGCGAGGCGAGGCGTGGCGTGGCGAGCGGAGGAGGAGTGCGCGAGGGCCTCATCTCTTCTCAAGCTCCAATAGCATGATGGAGAGGATCCCTTATAAACCACTCCAACTCTCCTTCCACTTTCGGGGTGGGACTAAACTTCCCACCACCTTGTCATGCCACCTACATGGGCCCTTAGAGATCAAATCTGAAATTGTCATATGGGCTCTAGGCCCATCTCATATTTCAACAATCCCCCACCAGATCTCAGGGGCCCACTTTGTCCTTTGTTCCAAACGCTGTTTTGATATACCAGCATCTCAGTGAAGACCGATTAAGGTTGAGCTCCACCTAGACCAAGTAGTTGCACTCCTTCACAACTGAACAATGGACTATGCCTTGAATTGTCAGTTTGGCGTCAAGAAGTTTCATCACAAGTCTCACTGATACGAGGCTGCCGAAGGCCAACCCCTTGGGTGGAGCATATTAGTCACACTCCTGGCCTGTTCATGAGCTTGGTAGAGATCACCCCAATCTCATAGACTGTGACTAGCAGTCGGGCTCATATAGGTGTGTTCCTCCAAAGATGGCTCTGTAGGATAGCATCTTGCTTATGCATATAAGCCTTGGAACACATTAAAACAGTAGTCATCCTTCCATACAATTTCCGAGAGTATTGCATCTCCAACGGAGTGGGTAATTAAAGTTACTCTCCTCAGTTCACCACTGGCTTGTTTTCCCAGGTCCTACTTCACGGGATCTCCGATCACATAGGTTGGGTTACTACCAAGGCAACTCATGTGGGTCTCATACCCATCTCCCTTGATGCGCCATTTATCACAACACGTGATAGCCCTTTAGTAAAGGGATCTGCCAGATTCTTAGCCGTTTGAATATAATCCAATGCTATCACTCCGGAGTTCCTCAATTTTCTGACAGCTTTCAATCTCATTCTTATGTGTTTGTTGGACTTCATGTTGTTCTTTGAACTCTTCACTCTTCCGGATTGTCAGAATAACTGTTCTGAACCACTGGCAAGTCCATCAACAGATCTCGAAGCCATTCTGCTTCACCACCCGATGTGTCTAATGCTGTTAATTCTGCTTCCATTGTCGATCTTGTTAAGATCGTTTGCTTGCAAGACTTCCAGGAAACAGCACCACCTCCAAGAGTAAACATATACCCAGTTGTGGCCTTCATCTCATCAGCATCAGAGATCCAATTTGCATCACTATACCCTTCAAGTACCGACGGGAATCCAGTATAGTGAAGTCCATAGTTCATAGTACCTTTCAGATAGCGCATAACTCTCTCAAGAGCACGCCAATGTACATCACCCGGTTTGGAAACAAACCGGCTCAGTTTGCTAATAGCAAATGCAATGTCAGGCCTCGTTGCGCTCGCTAGATACTGAAGTGAACCAACAATATGAGAGTATCTCAATTGATCTATAGCTGTGGCTTTAGACTTTCGAATCAGCACACTAGGATCATATGGTGTTTGAGATGGTTTGCAGTCCGAATATCCAAAATGACTCAACACCTTCTCAACATAATGGGATTGCAGAAGTGTAATCCCACCTTCATCATCTCTCAATAGCTTGATGTTCAAGATAACATCAGCCACTCCAAGGTCCTTCATCTCAAAGTTCTGAGATAGGAAAGACTTAACTTCCTCGATCAACTTGAGATTAGTCCCAAATATCAGTATGTCATCAACATACAAACACAGTATAACTCCTTCACCCCCACCATAGCAATAGTACACACATTTGTCGGCCTCACTAACAACAAAGCCAACAGATGTCAATGTTTCATTAAACTTGTCATGCCATTGCTTAGGTGCTTGCCTCAGGCCATACAAAGATTTCACCAACTTACACACCTTTCCTTCCTGACCATCCATCACAAAGCCATCAGGCTGTTGCATATAGATTTCCTCCTTTAGCTCTCCGTTCAGGAAAGCCGTCTTAACATCCATCTGATGAATGAGAAGACCATGTGAGGCCGCCAACGAGAGTAATACTCGAATGGTGGTCAGTCTGGCCATAGGTGAAGAGGTGTCGAAGAAATCTTCTTCTTCTTTCTGGGCGTAGCCCTTGGCCACAAGCCTAGCCTTGTACTTTTCTATCGTACCGTCGGGCCTAAGCTTCTTCTCGAACACCCACTTGCATCCCATGAAGGAAATATGCCCTAGAGGCAATAATAAAGTTATTATTTATTTCCTTATATCATGATAAAAGTTTATTATTCATGCTAGAATTGTATTAACCAGAAACATAATACATGTGTGAATACATAGACAAACAGAGTGTCACTAGTATGCCTCTACTTGACTAGCTCGTTAATCAAAGATGGTTATGTTTCCTAACCATGGACAAAGGAGTTGTCATTTGATTAACGGGATCACATCATTAGTTGAATGATCTGATTGACATGACCCATTCCACTAGCTTAGCATCCGATCGTTTAGTATGTTGCTATTGCTTTCTTCATGACTTATACATGTTCCTATGACTATGAGATTATGTAACTCCCGTGTGCCGGAGGAACACTTTGTGTGCTACCAAACGTCACAACGTAACTGGGTGATTATAAAGGTGCTCTACAGGTGTCTCCAAAGGTACATGTTGGGTTGACGTATTTCGAGATTAGAATTTGTCACTCCGATCGTCGGAGAGGTATCTCTAGGCCCTCTCGGTAATGCACATCACTTAAGCCTTGCAAGCATTGCAACTAATGAGTTAGTTGCGGGATGATGTATTACGGAACGAGTAAAGAGACTTGTCGGTAACGAGATTGAACTAGGTATTGGATACCAACGAACGAATCTCGGGCAAGTAACATACCGATGACAAAGGGAACAACGTGTGTTGTTATGCGGTCTGACCGATAAAAGATCTTCGTAGAATATGTAGGAACCAATATGGGCATCCAGGTCCCGCTATTGGTTATTGACCGGAGACGTGTCTCGGTCATGTCTACATTGTTCTCGAACCCGTAGGGTCCGCACGCTTAAGGTTACGATGACAGTTATATTATGAGTTTATGCATTTTGATGTACCGAAGTTTGTTCGGAGTCCCGGATGTGATCACAGACATGACGAGGAGTCTCGAAATGGTCGAGACATAAAGGTTGATATATTGGAAGCCTATGTTTGGATATCGGAAGTGTTCCGGGTGAAATCGGGATTTTACTGGAGTACCGGGAGGTTACCGGAATCCCCCGGGATCTATATGGGCCTTAGTGAGCCTTAGTGGAAGAAGAGGAGAGGCGGCCAGGGCTAGGCCGCGCGCCCCTCCCCCCTAGTCCGAATAGGACAAGGAGAGAGGGGGCCGGCGCCCCCCTCCTTCTCTCTCCCTCTTTTCCCACCTTGCGAGTCCTATTCCAACTAGGATTGGGGGAGAATTCCTACTCCCGGAGGGAGTAGGACTCCTCCTGGCGCGCCCTATCATGGCCGGCCGGCCTCCCCCTCTTGAACCTTTATATACGGAGGCAGGGGCACCCCTAGAGACACAAGTTGATCCACGTGATCATATTCTTAGCCGTGTGCGGCGCCCCCTTCCACCATAGTCCTCGATAATATTGTAGCAGTGCTTAGGCGAAGCCCTGCGACCGTAGTACATCAAGATCGTCACCACGCCGTCGTGCTGACGGAACTCTTCCCCGACACTTTGCTGGATCGGAGTCCGGGGATCGTCATCGAGCTGAACGTGTGCTAGAACTCGGAGGTGCCGTTGTTTCGGTGCTTGATCGGTCCGGCCATGGAGACGTACGACTACATCAACTAAACGCTTCCGTTGTCGATCTACAAGGGTACGTAGATCACACTCTCCCCTCTCGTTGCTATGCATCACCATGATCTTGCATGTGCGTAGGAATTTTTTTGAAATTACTACGTTCCCCAACAGTGGCATCCGAGCCTAGGTTTTATGTGTTGATGTTATATGCACGACTAGAACACAAGTGAGTTGTGGGCGATATAAGTCATACTGCTTACCAGCATGTCATACTTTGGTTCGGCGGTATTGTTGGACGAAGCGGCCCGGACCAACATTATGCATACGCTTACGCGAGACCGGTTCTCCCGACGTGCTTTGCACATAGGTGGCTGGCGGGTGACAGTTTCTCCAACTTTAGTTGAACCAAGTGTGGCTACGCCCGGTCCTTGCAAAGGTTAAAACATCACCAACTTGACAAACTATCGTTGTGGTTTTGATGCGTAGGTAAGATTGGTTCTTTCTTAAGCCCGTAGTAGCCACGTAAAACTTGCAACAACAAAGTAGAGGACGTCTAACTTGTTTTTGCAGGGCATGTTGTGATGTGATATGGTCAAGACATGATGCTAAATTTTATTGTATGAGATGATCATGTTTTGTAACCGAGTTATCGGCAACTGGCAGGAGCCATATGGTTGTCGCTTTATTGTATGCAATGCAATCGCCCTGTAATGCTTTACTTTATCACTAAGCGGTAGCGATAGTCGTGGAAGCATAAGATTGGCGAGACGACAACGATGCTACGATGGAGATCAAGGTGTCGCGCCGGTGACGATGGTGATCATGACGGTGCTTCGGAGATGGAGATCACAAGCACAAGATGATGATGGCCATATCATATCACTTATATTGATTGCATGTGATGTTTATCTTTTATGCATCTTATCTTGCTTTGATTGACGGTAGCATTATAAGATGATCTCTCACTAAATTATCAAGATAAAAGTGTTCTCCCTGAGTATGCACCGTTGCCAAAGTTCGTCGTGCCCAGACACCACGTGATTATCGGGTGTGATAAGCTCTACGTCCATCTACAACGGGTGCAAGCCAGTTTTGCACACGCAGAATACTCAGGTTAAACTTGACGAGCCTAGCATATGCAGATATGGCCTCGGAACACTGAGACCGAAAGATCGAGCATGAATCATATAGTAGATATGATCAACATAGCGATGTTCACCATTGAAAACTACTCCATTTCACGTGATGATCGGTTATGGTTTAGTTGATTTGGATCACGTGATCACTTAGAGGTTTAGAGGGATGTCTATCTAAGTGGGAGTTCTTAAGTAATATGATTAATTGAACTTTAATTTATCATGAACTTAGTCCTCGTAGTATTAGCATATCTATGTTGTAGATCAATAGCTCGCGTTGTTGCTTTCATATGTTTATTTTGATATGTTCGTAGAGAAAAATTGTGTTGAAAGATGTTAGTAGCAATGATGCGGATTGGATCCGTGATCTGAGGTTTATCCTCATTGCTGCACAGAAGAATTATATCCTTGTTGCACCGCTAGGTGACAGACCTATTGCAGGAGCAGATGCAGACGTTATGAACGTTTGGCTAGCTCAATATGATGACTACTTGATAGTTTAGTGCACCATGCTTAACGGCTTAGAGTCGGGACTTCAACGACGTTTTGAACGTCATGGAGCATATGAGATGTTCCAGGAGTTGAAGCTAATATTTCAAGCAAATACCCGGATTGAGAGATATAAAGTCTCCAATAAGTTCTATAGCTGCAAGATGGAGGAGAACAGTTCTGTCAGTGAGCATATACTCAAAATGTCTGGGTATAATAATCACTTGATTCAGATGGGAGTTAATCTTCCAGATGATTGCGTCATTGACAGAATTCTCCAATCACTGCCACCAAGCTACAAGAGCTTCGTGATGAACTATAATATGCAATTGATGAATAAGACTATTCCCGAGCTCTTCGCAATGCTGAAAGCTGCGGAGGTAGAAATCAAAAAGGAGCATCAAGTGTTGATGGTCAACAAGACCACTAGTTTCAAGAAAAAGGGCAAAGGGAAGAAGAAGGGGAACTTCAAGAAGTATAGCAAGCAAGTTGCTGCTCAAGAGAAGAAACCCAAGTCTGGACCTAAGCCTGAAACTGAGTGCTTCTACTGCAAGCAGACTGGTCACTGGAAGCGGAACTGCCCCAAGTATTTGGCGGATAAGAAGGATGGCAAGGTGAACAAAGGTATATGTGATATACATGTTATTGATGTGTACCTTACTAGAGCTCGCAGTAGCACCTGGGTATTTGATACTGGTTCTGTTGCTAATATTTGCAACTCAAAATAGGGACTACGGATTAAGCGAACACTGGCAAAGGACGAGGTGACGATGCACGTAGGAAATGGTTCCAAAGTCGATGTGATCGCGGTCGGCACGCTACCTCTACATCTACCTTTGGGATTAGTATAAGACCTAAATAATTGTTATTTGGTGCCAGCGTTGAGCATGAACATTATATCTGGATCTTGTTTAATGAGAGACGGTTATTCATTTAAATCAGAGAATAATGGTTGTTCTATTTATATGAGTAATATCTTTTATGGTCATGCACCTTTGAAGAGTGGTCTATTTTTGATGAAACTCGATAGTAGTAACACACATATTCATAATGTTGAAGCCAAAAGATGCAGAGTTGATAATGATAGTGCAACTTATTTGTGGCACTGCCGTTTAGATCATATCGGTACAAAGCGCATGAAGAAACTCCATACTGATGGACTTTTGGAACCACTTGATTATGAATCACTTGGTACTTGCGAACCGTGCCTCATGGGAAGATGACTAAAACACCGTTATCCGGTACTATGGAGAGAGCAACAGATTTGTTGGAAATCATACATACAGATGTATGTGGTCCGATGAATATTGAGGCTCGTGGCGGATATCGTTATTTTCTTACCTTCACAGATGACTTAAGCAGATATGGGTATATCTACTTAATGAAACATAAGTCTGAAACATTTTAAAAGTTCAAAGAATATCAGAGTGAAGTTGAAAATCATCGTAACAAGAAAATAAAGTTTCTACGATCTCATTGTGGAGGAGAATATTTGAGTTACGAGTTTGGTGTACATTTGGAACAATGCGGAATAGTTTCGCAACTCACGCCACCCGGAACACCACAGCGTAATGGTGTGTCCGAACGTCGTAATCGTACTTTACTAGATATGGTGCGATCTATGATGTCTCTTATTGATTTACCGCTATCGTTTTGGGGTTATGCTTTAGAGACGGCCGCATTCACGTTAAATAGGGCGCCATCAAAATCCGTTGAGACGACGCCTTATGAACTATGGATTGGTAAGAAACCAAAGTTGTCGTTTCTTAAAGTTTGGGGCTGCAATGCTTATGTGAAAAAGCTTCAATCTGATAAGCTCGAACCCAAATCGGAGAAATGTGTCTTCATAGGATAACCAAAGGAGACTGTTGGGTACACCTTCTATCACAGATCCGAAGGCAAGACATTCGTTGCTAAGAATGGGTCCTTTCTAGAGAAGGAGTTTCTCTCGAAAGAAGTGAGTGGGAGGAAAGTAGAACTTGACGAGGTAACTGTACCTGCTCCCTTATTGGAAAGTAGTACATCACAGAAACCTGTTTCTGCGACACCTACACCAATTAGTGAGGAAGCTAATGATAATGATCATGAAACTTCAGAACAAGATACTACTGAACCTCATACATCAACCAGAGTAAGATCCACGCCAGAGTGGTAAGGTAATCCTGTTCTGGAAATCATGCTACTAGATCATGATGAACCTACGGACTATGAAGAAGCGATGGTGAGCCCAGATTCCGCAAAATGGCTTGAAGCCATGAAATCTGAGGTGGGATCCATGTATGAGAACAAAGTATGGACTTTGGTTGACTTGCCCGATGATCGGCAAGCAATTGAGAATAAATGGATCTTCAAGAAGAAGACTGACGCTGACGGTAATATTACTGTCTACAAAGCTCGACTTGTCACAAAAGGTTTTCGACAAGTTCAAGGGGTTGACTACGATGAGACCTTCTCACCCGTAGCGATGCTTAAGTCTGTCCGAATCATGTTAGCAATTGCCGCATTTTATGATTATGAAATTTGGCAGATGGATGTCAAAACTGCATTCCTGAATGGATTTCTGGAAGAAGAGTTGTATATGATGCAACCGGAAGGTTTTGTTGATCCAAAGGGAGCTAGCAATGTGTGCAAGCTCTAGCGATCCATTTATGGACTGGTGCAAGCCTCTCGGAGTTGGAATAAACGCTTTGATAGTGTGATCAAAGCATTTGGTTTTATACAGACTTTCGGAGAAGCCTGTATTTACAAGAAAGTGAGTGGGAGCTCTATAGCATTTCTGATATTGTATGTGGATGACATATTACTGATTGGAAATGATATAGAATTTCTGGATAGCATAAAGGGATACTTGAATAAGAGTTTTTCAATGAAAGACCTTGGTGAAGCTGCTTACATATTAGGCATAAAGATCTATAGAGATAGATGAAGACGCTTAATTGGACTTTCACAAAGCACATACCTTGACAAGATTTTGAAGAAATTCAAAATGGCTCAAGCAAAGAAAGGGTTCTTGCCTGTGTTACAAGGTGTGAAGTTGAGTCAGACTCAATGCCCGACCACTACAGAAGATAGAGAGAAAATGAAAGATGTTCCCTATGCTTCAGCCATAGGCTCTATCATGTATGCAATGCTTTGTACCAGACCTGATGTGTGCCTTGCTATAAGTTTAGCAGGGAGGTACCAAAGTAATCCAGGAGTGGATCACTGGACAACGGTCAAGAACATCTTGAAGTACCTGAAAAGGACTAAGGATATGTTTCTCGTATATGGAGGTGACAAAGAGCTCATCGTAAACGGTTACGTTGATGCAAGCTTTGACACTGATCCGGACAATTCTAAATCGCAAACCGGATACGTGTTTACATTAAACGGTGGAGCTATCAGTTGGTGCAGTTCTAAACAAAGCGTCGTGGCGGGATCTACATGTGCAGCGGAGTACATAGCTGCTTTGGAAGCAGCAAACGAAGGAGTCTGGATGAAGGAGTTCATATCCGATCTAGGTGTCATACCTAGTGCATCGGGTCCAATGAAAATCTTTTGTGGCAATACTGGTGCAATTGCCTTGGCAAAGGAATCCAGATTTCACAAGAGAACCAAACACATCAAGAGACGCTTCAATTCCATCCGGGATCTAGTCCAGGTGGGAGACATAGAGATTTGCAAGATACATACGGAGCTGAATGTAGCAGACCCGTTGACTAAGCCTCTTCCACGAGCGAAACATGATCAGCACCAAAGCTCCATGGGTGTTAGAATCATTACTGTGTAATCTAGATTATTGACTCTGGTGCAAGTGGGAGACTGAAGGAAATATGCCCTAGAGGCAATAATAAAGTTATTATTTATTTCCTTATATCATGATAAAAGTTTATTATTCATGCTAGAATTGTATTAACCGGAAACATAATACATGTGTGAATACATAGACAAACAGAGTGTCACTAGTATGCCTCTACTTGACTAGCTCGTTAATCAAAGATGGTTATGTTTCCTAACCATGGAAAAGGAGTTGTCATTTGATTAACGGGATCACAACATTAGTTGAATGATCTGATTGACATGACCCATTCCATTAGCTTAGCATCCGATCGTTTAGTATGTTGTTATTGCTTTCTTCATGACTTATACATGTTCCTATGACTATGAGATTATGTAACTCCCGTGTGCCGGAGGAACACTTTGTGTGCTACCAAACGTCACAATGTAACTGGGTGATTATAAAGGTGCTCTACAGGTGTCTCCAAAGGTACATGTTGGGTTGACGTATTTCGAGATTAGGATTTGTCACTCCGATCATCGGAGAGGTATCTCTGGGCCCTCTCGGTAATGCACATCACTTAAGCCTTGCAACTAATGAGTTAGTTGCGGGATGATGTATTACGGAACGAGTAAAGAGACTTGCCGGTAACGAGATTGAACTAGGTATTGGATACCGACGATCGAATCTCGGGCAAGTAACATACCGATGACAAAGGGAACAACGTATGTTGTTATGCGGTCTGACCGATAAAAGATCTTCGTAGAATATGTAGGAACCAATATGGGCATCCAGGTCCCGCTATTGGTTATTGACCAGATACGTGTCTCGGTCATGTTTACATTGTTCTCGAACCCGTAGGGTCCGCACGCTTAAGGTTACGATGACAGTTATATTATGAGTTTATGTATTTTTATGTACCGAAGTTTTTTCGGAGTCCCGGATGTGATCACGGACATGACGAGGAGTCTCGAAATGGTTGAGACATAAAGATTGATATATTGGAAGCCTATGTTTGGATATCGGAAGTGTTCCGGGTGAAATCGGGATTTTACCGGAGTACCGGGAGGTTACCGGAACCCCTCGGGAGCTATATGGGCCTTAGTGGGCCTTAGTGGAAGAAGAGGAGAGGCGGCCAGGGCTAGGCCGCGCGCCCCTCCCCCCTAGTCCGAATAGGACAAGGAGAGAGGCCGGGGGCCGGCGCCCACCTCCTTCTCTCTCCCTCTTTTCCCACCTTGCGAGTCCTATTCCAAGAACCTTTATATACGGAGGCAGGGGCACTATGATGGCCGGCCGGCCTCCCCCTCTTGAACCTTTATATACGGAGGAGGGGCACCCCTAGAGACACAAGTTGATCCACGTGATCATATTCTTAGCCGTGTGCGTCGCCCCGTCCACCATAGTCCTCGATAATATTGTAGCAGTGCTTAGGCGAAGCCCTGCGACAGTAGTACATCAAGATCGTCACCACGCCGTCGTGCTGACGGAACTCTTCCCCGACACTTTGCTGGATCGGAGTCCGGGGATCGTCATCGAGCTGAACGTGTGCTAGAACTCGGAGGTGCCGTAGTTTCGGTGCTTGATCGGTCGGGCCGTGGAGACGTACGACTACATCAACTAAACGCTTCCGTTGTCGATCTACAAGGGTACGTAGATCACACTCTCCCCTCTCGTTGCTATGCATCACCATGATCTTGCGTGTGCGTAGGAATTTTTTTGAAATTACTACGTTCCCCAACATCCCAATGGTTTGCAACCATGAGGACATTCAGTAAGCTCCCAAGTCCCGTTAGCCATGATGGAATTCATCTCGCTACGGACCACATCTTTCCAGTAGTCAGCTTCTGGAGATGCATACGCTTCTGAAATAGAAGTGGGATTATCCTCCACGAGGTATATGAAGAAATCATCACCAAAGGTCTTTACAGTCCTTTGTCTCTTGCCCCTACCAAGGGATTCCTCATTATCCTCCTCAGGATTTTCATCATGTGTTTGATTATAATATTCCATCGGAATGGGAGGTTCAGGAGTCTCCTGAGATTCCTGTCTAGAAGTGCTTTGTACATCTCTCATGGGGAAAATGTCCTCAAAGAATGTAGCATCTTTAGACTCCATAATTGTACCGACCTTCATGTCAGGTACCACAGATTTCACTACTAGAAATCTATGGCCAACACTATTCATAGCGTAGCCCAAATTAACACAGTCCATAGTCTTTGGTCCAAGCTTAGGCTTTTTGGGGATCGGCACATGAACTTTCGCCAAGCATCCCCAGATACGTAAGTATGAGAGTGTTGTCCTTCTCTTGGTCCACTTCTCGTAAGGAGTGATCTCGTTATCCTTTGTCGGAACTTTATTCAGGACATGACAGGATGTCATTATAGCCTCCCCCCACCATGCCTTGGATAAACCCGACGTATCTAACATGGTGTTAACCAAATCAGTTAGAGTGCGGTTTTTCCGCTCGGCAACCCCGTTTGACTGGGGTGACTAGGGAGGCGTCCACTCATGAATAATGCCGTGTTCCGCACAAAAGGCATCAAACTCTTTTGAGAAGTACTCTCCACCACGATCTGACCGGACTCGTTTAATTTTCTTTTCAAGTTGATTCTCAACTTCTTCCTTATAGATTTTGAAGTAGTGTAGAGCCTCAACTTTAGTATTTAACAGATACACATAGCAATATCTAGTGGAATCATCTATCAAAGTCATGAAATATTTCTTTCCACCTTTAGTCAACACACATTCATCTCACAAAGATCAGAATGTCTGAGTTCCAGTGGCGCCAAGTGTCTCTCCTCTGTTGCCTTGTGAGGCTTGCGAGGTTGCTTAGATTGCACACATGAATGGCACTTAGAACCTTTGGCTAAAGTGAAACTCGGGATTAAATTCAATTTTGCTAGCCACGTCATAACACCGAAACTAATGTGACAAAGACGTGAATGCCAGACTTCAGATTCATTAACACTCAAATGAATATTGTTCACGACTTTATTACATAGATCTGCAAGAGAAAGGCGGAACATGCCTCCGCATTCATAACCCTTTCCAACAAATACTCCAAATTTCGTAACAACTAATTTATTAGACTCGAATACCAACTTAAACCCTTCTCTACATAGAAGGGAGCCACTAACGAGGTTCTTCTTGATGGCGGGGACATGCTGCATGTTCTTCAACTGCACGACCCTTCCCGAAGTAAACTTCAGATCGACTGTGCCAACACCAAGAACAGAAGCACTCGCGCCATTCCCCGTCAGTACGGACCCGTGACCTGTGGCCTGGTAAGAAGAAAACAATGAAATGTCAGCACACACATCAACACCTGCACCTGTGTCGACCCACCAATCGGTGGACGGCCAAACTGAAAATACAACAAATAAATTACCGTACCTAGATGCACCACTCTCATTGTTGCTCACAATCATATTGACAGACTTGGAGTCCTGCCCTTGCTTCTTATACTTGTTTGGTCACTTGTTGGCCCAATGTTCAAGCGAACCACAAGTAAAGCAGCCCTCATCCTTCTTATTCTTCTTGAAAGTCTTCTTACCCTTCTTCTTAAAGTCGGCGCTCTTTTGGACCCCGTTCTTTCCCTTGGACATGTGGGAATTGGAGTTCTTCTGATGCACCATATTGGCCACAGAAGTTTTCTACCCTTTTTCCGTGCGAGTCCTTTGCCCTTGAATTCTGCTCAACACTCAGATGGCCTATGACATCGTCCACAGAGAATTCACGCCTCTGATGTTTCACAGTGGTGGAAAAGTTCCTCCAGGAATTGGGAAGCTTAGCGATTATGCAGCCCGCGACAAACTTGCCCGGTAACTCGCACTTAAGAAGGTCAAGCTCCTTAACAATGCATATTATCTCATGAGTCTGCTCCAATACAGGACGGTTTTCAACCATCTTGTAATCGTGGAACTGCTCTATAATATACATCTCGCTCCCTTCATCGGCAACCCCGAACTTAGATTCGAGCGCCTCCCACAAGTCCTTGGCAGACCGCACATGCAAATATGCGTCAACCAGCTTATCTCCAATCACGCTCAGAACTGCCCCGAGGAACACGACAGTGGCCTCCTTGAACGCCTTCTCCTGTTCAGGAGCGATCGTTCCTGTGGGAGCCACACCGGCGACCCAGAACACGTTCATGGTCGTGAGCCATAAGGTGGTTTTAGTCTGCCAACGCTTAAAGTACGTCCCCGTAAATGGGGACGGTTTAAGTGCAGCAGCAAATCCAGAATTCGAAAAACTCCTACACACATTAGGTTTTTGGATTGATAAGAAAATAGGCAGTTTTTTGATTAAGTTAATCCATGAATAAATCATATCGTGGCCCTACCTATCAAAGACTCTTCGTTCCCGACCGGCAAAAAGAAGCGCATAGGAGTGAGCTCGGATCAATCCCGCAACCCACGGCGCATCGTGACGAGGTGAGGCGAGCGGAGGAGGAGGAGTGCGTGAGGGCCTCATCTCTTCTCAAGCTCCAATAGCATGATGGAGAGGATCCCTTATAAACCACTCCAAGTCTCCTTCCACTTTCAGGGTGGGACTAAACTTCCCACCACCTTGTCATGCCACCTACATTGGCCCTTAGAGATCAAATCTAAAATTGTCATATGGGCTCTAGGCCCATCTCATATTTCAACAGTATTTCCATGCGAGTCAGAGCTGTGGTTAGCATTCCTTGTAGGATCGAGGGCCTGGATAGGAATCCTTCACCATGTCATCTTGAACTGGAGGTTTTATTCGTGTATTCATTTCAAACTATTGGCATATAGTGTTCCTAGACATTTTTACATCTTAGTGTGTGCTCTAGTGAAAATCTAAATCAACTATTCCAGAACTTACAGATTTTGTTTGTTTCTAAATGCATGGTGCATTGCCTCTGTATGTATTTGAAATTTTCATTCTTGCATTTGGCTTTTATACTATCTTAAAGCAAATTTTTAGTACCCTTCATTCGGAATTTGTCATGTCATCATATTTTGTTGACGCTAAAACAGAAGAGGCTCCGACTGCTCTGTCATTTAATATTTTGTGTTGCAATTGAGGAATAGTAGGTGTTATTTGTGTTTCATTTCAAATTATTGGAATATAGTTTTCGTATGCTTTTTAACGTATGACTTTGGGTGTTGTGGTGAAAATTAGATTCTAATGTTCCATCACATGATCTCCTTTCTCCCCCGAGCCGGCGGCGCCGCACCGCCCCCGGGGAGTCCCCATCCACACCGCCCTCAGCCCTCCCCCTCCATCGCCTCGCAGTACTGCCGCCATCGCGGAGGATGCCGCGGGGCGAAGCCCCTGTGATGAGGCGGCCGCGGCGCAGTCCTCGGCCGGCGGTATCGCATGGGGGACAGCGGCGTCCATCTCCCTCCTCCTCGAACGGCAGTGCGCAGCAGGTTGGCAGTGGCTAGGAGATCTCCGACGGTCGTTTGGCGGATGAGATTTTGGCTGATCAGGGCCCGAGGGGTTTAGATCGAGATCCACTGCGGCTGCGCCTCGTCTCGACAACGGCAAGAGGAGATCCCCCTGGGTAATCTTCGCGGCACGAGGACGCCCGTGTCTCTTGGCCCGGGCATGGTGGTGGTGGCTGCCTTCTCCACTGAAGGCGGTTGGCCAGGATGGTATTGACGGATCTTGGATCCCACTATTAGCACCGGCGGCGAGTTGGGGAGACATAGTCGCCGGTGAAATCTGAGCTGACTCCGATCATGGTGGGCGATGGCGGCGTCTACGTCTATACCTTGATGAAGGCATCGTCAAGCAACTTTGTCAACCTGCTCGTGCTGCTCCGGGAGAAATCCTAAGAACACCGGATCGGACGATGGCGGCGCTGCGGTGTCGTGTACCCTATTGGGGGCATCGTTTGTGGAGCGGCGCCGAATGGAAGAGGCGTGAGGTGGTGTGGCATGCCTCCTCTCGTGTCGACGACGGCGGGTCTCGGCGGCATGGAGCAGCGGGGTCTCACCGGTGGACGTGTGAGGATGGACGAGCGCAGGATGGTCGTTGTCTGGCGTCGTGGTGGCGTCGACGGCAGCTAGACCGGGCAAGGTATATGCGACAGTACATCACTGAAGATGGAATTGTGGCAGGTGGCTGCGGCGGCCTCATACCCGGTAGGCGTCCTGGTTGAGGAGTGCACCGAACTGGTGGGTGCCCCATACCCGGCAGGCGTCCTGGTTGGTACCTCAGGTCTTAGATGTTAGGTTTGGCTGCGACGTCTGTTTGGTATTAGGCCCAGACTATCAGCATCCCTATATCAACTGCATAGGAGGAGCGACAGATGTTGCCTAGACGGTGGCTTTAGTCTTACTGCTGTATGACTTTTGTAAGTGCATCTTGTGCCACCCCTAGTTGGTTTTGGAGTATTGATGACAAACCTAGTTGAGGGACTGATGTGTTTGTGAGAATTGTAGGATAACACAGGTAGAAGTCCCTCATTGATTCGGTTTTCCTACCAGAGATGACCCCTAAAAATGTACGAAGACATTGATGTCAATGGTGGTATATGAAGATATTCACATTGAAGACTATGACAAGAGAAGACATCTCATGAAGCCTATGGAGCTCGAAGACTTAGATCTTTCGTAGTTCTTTTTCTTCTTTGTTGAGTCATAGGAACCACCGTACTGTTAAGTGGGGTCCAACAGAACCAGTCAGAATGACTGAAGTGATGCTTAACCAAAACCTATGTCTTCGAGTGAAGACTATGAGAGCGAATCTTGTCCAGAGTCGGACAAGTCAGCTTTGCTTGTAGCCCAAATAAAGCTGCCGCGTGAGTTCGAAATCTGACCGTTGGAACATGTGTCAGTTCCCTAGTGACCCAGGGTCATTTCGGACAAATCAGGTCGGGTTGCCTAGTGGCTATAAATAGCCCACCCCCTACAACCATAAACGGTTGGCTGCTCAGAGTTAGAGTACGGCTTTTGTCGTTTGAGAGCAACCCACCTCGAAGCCTTTGAGAGAGAATTCCTTGCGAGGATAAAGCCCTAACCACCCAGAGCCAAAGAGTGTTAGGCATCACTTAAGTCTTCTTGTCTGTGTTATCTGAAGACTTATTACACTTGAGGACTGTGAATCCTCCAGCCGGTTAGGCGTCGCGTTCTAGGCATCCAAGAGACATTGTGGATTGCCGGTGAACGAAGTCTGTGAAGGTTTGGGAGTCTACCTTGAAGACTTACCAGAGTGATTGGGCAAGGTCTGTGTGACCTTAGCTCAAGGGGAATACGGTGAGGACTGGGTGTCATGAGCTGCGTGTTCAGGACTGGGTGTCCGGGACTGTGTGTCCTCAGGTTTAAATACCTAGCCGCCCTAACCAGACGTACAGTTGTCACAGCAACTGGAACTGGTCCAACAAATCATTGTCTTCAACGAGTCACTGGTTTCATCCTTCCCTTCCCTTTACTTACTGTTGGTCCTTGTGAAGTCATTGTATGATTGCACTATCTTTTGTCTTCACTAAGTGACTGCGTGTTCTGTTTGGCTTCATAATATCTTCCTACTTGATCCTCACTACATTGCTGCTATTAGTCATTGTGCTCTCACTTCATTGAATACTTGACTATGGTTTTCCCAGTGTAGTCTACCTTCCGCTGCATGGTAATAGGTTTATTTCTATCGTTTGTCTTCGAAACTTCCACGTTTTGAAGACTTTCATAAAAATCGCCTATTCACCCCCCTCTAGTCGATATAACGCACTTTCAATTGGTATCAGAGCTAGGTACTCCCTTGTTCTGTGTGATTCGGTTTAACCACCTGGAGTTTTAGCTATGTCGACTGTAGGGATAATTAAAGTCTCCGCTGCGTGCCCCGTCTTCGATGGAACTGAATATCCCTACTGGAAGAATAAGATGCGCATGCATCTTGAAACCATTGACGTCGACCTATGGTATGTCGTCAAGAACGGTGTTCCCAAGGCTGGAGAAGGTGTCACTGCTACTGATGTCAAGAAGTTCGTTGAACTGGACTCTACTGCCAAGAATATCATCTGTGGTCATCTGACCAAAGGACAATATAGCCACGCGAGTGCTTTGAAAACATCTAAGCTAGTCTGGGACTGGCTCTCCAAGGTCAATGAAGGCATCTCAACCGAGAGATATCAGAGAATGAGTGTTCTTCGCAACCTCTTCAACCGCTTCAAGTGAAATGACAATGAGAATGTCCAACTCACGTTTGATCGACTCAATGACATCACAAATGAGCTTCAAGCCCTCGGCGCCACTGAGATCACCAAACATGAAGTCATCAAGACGCTGTTGAGATCACTTGATAGTTCGTTTGACATCCTAGCCCTGATGATACAAGAACGTCCTGATTTCAAGACACTCGATCCGTCTGACATACTTGAGAGGCTCAACACACATGAGTTTCAGCTTTCTGTGAAAAGAGATATCTACAGTCCAAACTATGGGCGAACTCGTGCCTTGAAGGCAAAAGCTGTTTCCTCATTTGAAGAAGAATCTGACAGCAGTTCTGATGATCCTGAAGACATTGGATGGGAACTTGCAATGCTTGTGAAGAAGTTCCAAAAATTCACCAAGAAGAAAGGCTTCAGAAAGTCCTCATGATCAAGCTCAAGGAATGATTAAGCTTCTGCTCATGACTACAAGAAGAAAACATGCCACAAGTGCAAGAAAACTGGACACTTCATCTCTGAGTGTCCACAGTGGGACAATGAGAACAGAAAGAAGAAGAAGAGCAAGGAATATGACTCTGACGACAAGAAGAAGAAGAAATACTCAAAGTCTTCTTCAAAGTCTTCCTCAAAGTCTTCATCACACAAGAAGAGCTCATCTGGCAAGGCACGTGCATTTGTTGGCAAGGAAATGGATTCAGAGGAGGAGTCCGCTTCTGAGGAGGCAGAGGTGGAGTCTGAGGAGGAGTCTGATCCTGACATTGCAAGTCTGGCTACAGCATACGTCGCCAAGTCCATCTTCAACACTGAAGACAATGACTTCATCACCGACACCGATGCAAATGACAAGGACTACTCCGCTCCTACCTACTGCTTCATGGCACGCGGTGCCAAGGTAAACACACGCACTACTCACTATCAAACATCTAGTGAAGATGAACCTGATTGTGGTTCAAGACCCAGCTACAAAATATTTGCTAAAATTGCAACTAAACAACAGAAAGCCATGGAACATATTCAAAAACTGTTAGACAAAAGCGATGATCTGTTAGGCGCTGAAATGACTCGATCTGAGTCCTTAATTGAAGACATAAAAAATCTTCACGTTAAGTATGAGGAACTTGAAAGTCGTCATGAAACGCTCTCAACAACTCATGAAAAGCTTTCCTATGATTGTCTTCAAAGGAAGCAAGATCTTGAGAAATTGAGAGCGGCTCATGAAAATCTTCAAAAGGAAAATGAGTCACTTCGCGCCAAACAGATCAGTTTCGCTCAGGAAGGATTTGAACCACCATGTCTTAAATGCATCGAGCGTGACAACGCTACTTCTGTTGCTGAGTGTTCTACTGCTGCTACTGTTGCAATATCTTCAATTGTTGATGTGGTAACTAACCCCTCTGCTGAGAATACCACTGCTATTGCTGATGAGAATGCTAGGTTGAAGACATTGCTTGAAACAGGGATGTACAAAAGTCTCAAAGGGCATCAGACACTATGTGATGTCCTCAAAAGGCAGATCCTGAACCGAAACCCTAGGAAAGTGGGTGTTGGGTTCGTAAGGAAAATGAATGCCGATGGCTCTTACTGGAAACCTGAGCAGTACCCCAAAACCACATGGGTTGCTCCAAAGGAACCTTCAGCAGATCCATCTAATCTATCTGGCTTCACTTGTGCTAACCCCATTGTCATTGACGAATCCTTTGATCAAAACTATAAACTGTTTAAGAATCAGAATGGTGAAGTATTTGCCAGGTACATTGGTACTAACTACAGGAATGGACCGCCTATGAAGAAGATCTGGGTACCGAAAAGGTGTTTGGAAAATCTTCCTGTGAATGTCATCATGACACCACAGATGAAGAAGACAAACCCCAGACCACAGGCTTCATACGGCCCAAAGGCTTCATACAGACAAAGGACTCACCTGAGTCGCACTAACGCAAATGTTTTGCAGGGAAACCATACTCAGGCCTATGAATATGAGCGCGGTTCATCGAACTGCCATGTTCATAAGACCAAGAACTATTCTGCTTATTCTTATGAGTACTATTGTCCGCCTGCAAGACTTTTTGCTAGGGCTCCAAAGCCAAAGTTCTCAGACGCTGCACTTAGACTTATTGCTTCTAAGCCACCCTTGAAGATGTGGGTGGCTAAGAAAGCTTAACTCTCTTTTGCAGGGAAAGGTCTCCAGCAGAAAACCAAAATCGTCTGACGCTATTGCTGGGGACCTTAAACATCTTGTAGGGCGCAAGATCAAATGCCCGAATGGTCTTACTATGTACTTCGTTCCTGAATCGCTTGCTACTCTCCCTATTAGTCCTAATCTGGATCTAAGCTTTTATAACCCACTGGTTCGTCAAATGTTTTTGCTTCACAATTCTCTTCGTGAAGCCTACCCCCCTAACTGCACTGTAGGGTACGACACCAGTGTCTTCAGAATGGATTATTGATAGTGGGTGTACCAATCACATGACTGGCAAAAGAAGCCTTCTTATGGACTCAAGCTTACGTCCATCCGACAAGAGTCACATCACATTTGCTGACACTAGTAAAAGTAAGGTATTGGGTTTAGGTAGAGTTGCAATCTCAAAGGATCAACACATGGATAAAGTCATGCTTGTTGAATCCCTTGGCTTCAACTTAATGTCTGTCTCAATGCTTTGCGATTTGAACATGATCGTAATGTTTGGAAAATATCGCTGCCTTGTTCTAATGGAATCTGACAAGTCTCTAGTGTTTGAAGGGTATCGGAAAGATGATTTGTACGTGGTAGATTTCTCAGCAGGACCACAACTTGCCGTATGTCTTCTAGCAAAAGCTTCAGAATGCTGGCTCTGGCATCGGAGGCTAGGGCATGCTGGCATGAGGAACCTCCACACCCTTGCAAAGAAGAAGCATGTCATAGGCATCGAGGGCGTCAAGTTCAAGAAAGATCACTTATGCGGTGCCTGTGAAGCAGGAAAGATGATGAGGGCCAAACATCCCTCGAAGACAATCATGACAACTACTCGACCCTTCGAACTGCTCCACATGGATCTTTTCGGTCCTACTCATTACTCAACTCTTACTACTACTGTTTTTCTCTATGGCTTTGTCATTGTTGATGATTATTGTAGATATACTTGGGTGCACATAATCCTCTACAAGACTGAAGTGCAGGATGTCTTCAGACGCTTCGCCAATCGAGCAATGAACAACTATGGCGCCAAGATAAAGCACATCAGAAGTGACAATGGCACTGAATTCAAGAACACTGGCCTTGATACATATCTTGATACTTTGGGCATCACACATGAATTCTCAGCCCCGTACACGCCACAGCAGAATGGCGTCGTCGAACACAAGAACAGAACACTCATTGAGATGGCCCGAACGATGCTTGATGAGTACAAGACTCCAAGAAAATTCTGGCCTGAAGCCATTGATACTGCATGCCATACAATCAATCGTGTTTATCTTCACAAGCTTCTAAACAAGACATCTTATGAGCTCCTTACTGGCAAGAAGACAAATGTCAGTTACCTCAGAGTATTTGGATCCAGGTGCTGGATCAAGGATCCACATCACACTTCAAAATTTGCACCAAAAGCACATGAGGGTTTAATGCTTGGATATGGAAAGGATTCACACTCCTACAGAGTCGGATGTGCGATTTGATGAGACTAACGGTTCACAAAGAGAGCACCTGCCAAATGTGCTAGATGAAGTTCCATCCAGCGAGTCAATCTAGCTAATGGGAACTGGAGAAATCATACCCTCTGAAGCTCAACCTGAAGAGGAACTTATCATCTCCGCACCTGATCAACCTAAAGACAATGCTCAGCCTGAAGACAATACCACTAACAATGACAATGATCAGCAAGAGCAAAATCTTCGCCCTGTACATCCTCGTGTTGCCAATGAAGTGCAGATTGAGAGAATAATTGATAGCATGAATGCACCTAGTCCCCTCACTCGTTCAAGGGCAACTAAGCTAACAAATTTCTGTGGGCACTTCGCATTCGTCTCAATAATAGAACCCAAGAAAGTTAAAGAAGCCTTCATGGAGCCCTGAATGTATTCAAGCTATGCAAAAAGAGCTTCAACAGTTTGAGCTGAATAATGTATGGGAACTGGTTAAGCGTCCTGATCCTCGGAAGCACAACATAATAGGCACCAAATGGATATACCGCAACAAGCAATATGAGCATGGTCAAGTTGTCAGAAACAAAGCTCGTCTCATTGCTCAAGGATATACTCAAGTGGAAGGCATTGACTTTGATGAAACATTTGCTCCTGTGGCTAGACTTGAAGCCATACGCATACTGCTGGCCTATGCAAATCATCATAACATACTTCTATATCAAATGGATGTGAAGAGCGCCTTTCTCAATGGCAAGATTGAAGAAGAAGTGTATGTTGCACAACCGCCTGGCTTTGAAGATCCAAAACATCCTGACATGGTATACAAGCTCAACAAGGCACTGTATGGCCTCAAACAAGCCCCTCGGGCTTGGTATGACACACTCAAATACTTCCTGAAGAGCAAAGGCTTCATACCTGGTTCCCCCGACCCCACTCTCTTCACGAAGACATATGATGGTGAACTGTTTGTGTGCCAAATATATGTGGATGACATCATCTTCGGCTGCACCAATAAGAAGTACAGTGAAGAGTTTGGATATATGATGCAAGAGCAATATCAGATGTCCATGATGGGAGAGCTGAAGTTCTTCCTCGGTCTTCAAATACGACAGCAACGCAACGGCATCTTCATATCTCAAGAGAAGTATCTCAAAGATTGCCTGAAGAAGTTCGGTATGCAAGACTGCAAAGGCTTCACGACGCCAATGCCACCCAAACATCATTTGGGTCCCGACGACAATGGTAAAGAGTTCGATCAAAAGGTATACCGCTCCATGATTGGTTCTTTACTTTATCTATGTGCATATAGGCCAGATATTATGCTTAGTGTTTGCATGTGTGCTCGATTCCAAGCGGCACCAAAGGAGTCGCATCACTTAGCTGTGAAGCGAATTCTTCGATATTTGTCTCACACCCCAACTCTAGGATTATGGTATCCAAAGGGCTCAGAGTTTGCTCTGGTTCAATTCTCGGATGCTGATTATGCTGGTGAAAAAGTGGATCACAAGTCTACATCAGGCACATGTCATTTTCTGGGACGATCACTTGTATGTTGGTCTTCAAAGAAGAAGAACTGTGTATCTCTCTCCACTGCTGAATCTGAATACATTGCTGCTGGATCTTGCTGCGCTCAGCTTTTGTGGATGAAGCAAACACTCAAGGACTATGGTATTCATCTGAGGCAAGTGCCACTCTACTGCGACAACGAAAGCGCCATCAAGATTGCCAACAACCCAGTTCAGCACTCGAAGACAAAGCACATTGAAATTCGTCATCACTTCCTCTGAGATCATGTTGTGAAGGAAGATATTGATATCATACACATCAACACTGAAGAGCAATTGGCAGATATCTTCACCAAGCCCTTGGATGAGAAGAGATTTTGCAAGTTACGGTGTGAGCTAAATATCTTGGAATCCTCAAATGTCCTGTGATCAGGCACACATCCTAACACTTATGCATATTGATGACTTAGATGTGCAACACACGAAGTAAAGTATATCTTCAATCAATGAAGACATACATTCTAAGTGTGAATACATTAATATGGAATTTGACTTCGGAGCGCCATGATAATTGTGCGCCGTGTCTGGGTCTAATACTTCCTATATGGTGGGTAACGCCACCACCAAAGGTTCTGCTCGAAGTGTTTCACTCGTAGCGTTACATTTGCTATGTCTTCACATTTGGTTTGGCTTCAATTTCAACATGTCTTCATGATTATCTTCACTATATTGAATATATATATATATATATATACTAGTGTTCTGTCCTCTACAGCATTCACTTATAGCTATGTCTTCTTGTTGAGTCTTTTGAAATAAGTGAATGTGATCGGACCCTAACCTCTCTATGCTTTCTATCTCAAACTCTATCTCTCCAAGTCATATGCATTCTATTGAAACTGTTAAATGTCTTCTCTGCGTCCTTGTCAGCAGAAGATAGAGAGACAAACATTAAGTCCGTTTTCAATGCTCATTCCTTCACCTGAAACCCGGAGAAGTGGGAACGACGACCCGACAATCCAGGCGTGCGTGGGACGTGGAACAACCCCCGATATGCTGCATGACGGCCACGTGTCCCCTCATATGTGAATCGCCAGGGGCACCTGTGTAATAACGCAGTGCCGCCCCTGTACCTATATATACACGCCTCACAACAGTCATGATCTCTTCTTCCACTCTCGTACGAACCCTAGCGCCACCGCTAGCCCTCGACGACGCCGGCGACGAAGCACTTCGCTGCCACAACCTCTCCGACGCCGTCTTCACGCCGACCGCGGACATTGTCCTCTCCGCCGTTGCCGTAGGTGTCCTCCGTCGCCAAGCTACGGCACGGACGATCAAACTGCTCGGCCTCCTCTTCCACTCCGTCTAGCAGTTCTTCGACTGGTAAATAAAACTTCCTTTTTACGGCCCCCTTGATCCTATAGCTTTGTCACTTTCTACCACAAGCAGTTTCTATTCACACAAGTTGGATCTCTTTCATACTGCATCTCATAACATGCCTAGTATATTCACTTATGCTTCACAAAGTAGTTAGATTCCTCACTTGTACTGATCTCTAGATTCGTACAAATCTGGAACCAACTCCTTATCTATGAGTGAATGTCTTCGCACGATGAGGTCAATATCTTCTAAACTGATTTATCTTCAAAATCTTCTGAGAATGCATATGACCTCTTCCCCTTCCCTCGCATCTTAATGCTGTCACAGGTACATGTCCGTGGGAGAATCCCTTGGTTCTCATAGTCTGCATTCATTTGTAGAATACTTACAGCATCATATAAATTCTCCCGAAGCCAGTTCCTGTCAAGCGAAAACCTTTGAAGCCTTTGAACGTATTGAAGCCTTTCAGTTTAAAATTCATGGCTTCAGAGAAATCTGCAAGGAAGGGAGGCAGACAGCGTCATGGCGGGACATCAAGAGATCTTCCTGATGACCTCTCAGAAGAGGATTATAATTAGCGCAAGACCCGAATCCAGTGGATTCGAAGATATTGGGCAGAACAATGGTTAGCGCAAGACCCGAATCCAGTGGATTCGAAGATATTGGGCAGAACAATGGTTCAAATACCGGTTTGTGACCCAAGAATATGCTGTGAAAAATGCCATCAAGCGACTGTGCACTACTAGAAAAAGGGCTATAGATGGGATTGGCACTAATGGCGCACCAGACAAGCGGTGCGCCATTAGTATATACTAATGGAGCACCACCTTCTGGTACGCCATTAGAGTAGAAACTACTATTGGCGCACCTGGCCCAGGGTGCGCCATTAGTATCAAAATTTTTTTTCAACTAGTGCGCCTGTCCAAACATACTAATGGCGCATCCAGACACAGTGCGCCATTACTAGTTGTAACTAGTAATGGCGCACCTGTCGGAAAGTGCGCCACTAATGTTGTTTTTTTATTATATTTTTTATACCTTTTTTTGCAAAACTACTAATGGCGCACCACCAGAAGGTGCGCCATTAGTAACCTGGATTACTAATGGCGCATTTAGAGTTGGTGCGCCATTAGTAATATTTTGGACAGCCTCTCCTACCCACACTCACTTTCTCCCCACTTCATTCTCTCCACCTCCTCCTTGTCTCGGGTGCCTCCTCTTTTTCACCTCATTTCCTCCATAGATTCATTCAATTAAAGTGGTTAAATTACCTTGTTTTGATAGGTAAGTAAGGGGGGAAGCTATATTTATGTTGTTCTCCCTACAACAATGTGCACATGCACTTTTTATGGCTTAACTAGATCTATGTATGTTCGTGGTGTTGCATATGTTTGTGGTGTTGCATATGTGTTTGTGTTTGGAGGTGTACCGGTATTTGAAATGCGATAGTTGCCAATATTTTGCCGGAATGTTGATTCATTTCCGTTTCGGCGAGAATTTTGGCATTAAGCATTCTTTTTGGTCCTATTTTTAGGGAAAGTCATGCCAAATTTTTTCTTGGTTCTAAAATATCGTTTTGCTCTACCCCGCAGGCGACCATGGTCCGCACGATGACCGAAGGCATCGTGAATAGGTTTTTGAGGTCCGCGAAGGCCGAGATGCTTCAAAAGAACGAGACGGAGATAAGATGTCCGTGTCGAAGATGCAAGCTGAAGAGCCTTATTGCGGACCCGGAATCCGGGCAGGTGCGGGACCACCTGCTCTTGCGTGGTTTCATGGATGGCTATCGGTGGCAAGGTGATGAAGATGACTATGAAGTCGTCCATGGGGGCCGGGCAAGAAATGAGGAAGGGCAGCAAGACAACCACCACGGCTCGGGCATGCGAGAAGACGAAGAATCCCCAGGAGATGATCACGACGGTGATGTTGTACACAGTCATCATGTAGAAGATGCAGGACATGATGATGAGGAAGATGCCGGAGCAGACGACGGGCATGATCATGAAGATGATGATGCCGGCGGAGCAGACGACGCTGGACCATCGATGGGCTGGGTGCAGGACCCTCATATTCAAGAGCTGCTTCTCAAGCAGACGGATAACGCAAGAGCTGCCGCCCGAGAGAAAGCCAAGATGGATCAACTTGAGTTAGACGCGGTTACTCCATTGTATGAAGGATGCAGGCCCGAGGATACCCGCCTGAAAGTAACGCTCATGGCTCTGGAGATGAAGGTAAAACACAAAATGACCGACGCATGCTTCGACGAGAACATGTCATTCTGGCACGAACGTCTTCCCAAGGGGAACAAGTGCCCGACCAGTTTGGAGGAGGCGAAGAAAATCGTGTGTCCTCTGGATTTACCGCACGTGAAATACCATGTGTGCATGAACAATTGCATCATTTATCGGGACGAGCACGCGGAGTCTACCATATTTCCGGTGTGCGGCGTCACTCGATACAAGAAGAGGAAGAAAGCTCCTCGAAAAGTGGTGTGGTACTTTCCGATCACTCCTTGTCTGCAGCGGTATTTCGCGGACCCTAAGGTAGCAAAGCTCCTGCGTTGGCACGCGGATAGGGAGGAGAAGAAGCGAGAAGATGACGCAAATGATTCGGAGATAGATATAAAAGACAAGATGCTGAGTCACCCTAAGGATGCGAGCCAGTGGCAAGCGTTGAACTTCGAATACCCAGAATTTGGGAAGGATCAAAGGAACATCGTGCTGGGCGCGAGCACCGATGGAGTCAATCCGTTTGGCAGCCAGAGAAGCACACATAGCACCTGGCATGTGTTTGTGTGGATGTACAACCTTCCCCCTGGTTGTGCATGAAGAGGAAGTACATTCACATGAGTATGCTAATTGAAGGGCCGAAACAACCAGAGAACGACATCAATCTGTATCTGGGGCTGCTGAAGGAGGAGCTAGACACACTGTGGAAAACGCCAGCCAATACGTGGGACGCCGTAGAGAAAGAATATTTCCCTATGAGAGCCGCACTGCTCACAACGGTGCACGACTATCTCGGTTACGGATATCTCCCGGGGCAGGTAGTCCACGGATTTTCTGGATGCGTAAGGTGCATGGATGACACAACGTATCGCCAGCTAGATAGAGATCCCGGGTCTTCGAAAACCGTGTTCATGGGACATCGAAGGTGGCTTCGCGACGATGACACGTGGAGGAAACGCAAGGATCTGTTCGATGGTGAAACCGAACCCCGAAAACGCCCGTGTACGAGGAGCGGCGAGGAAATAGAGAAGCTGTTGAAAAATTGGAAAGACTGCCCACTGCCGAGAAAGAAGCAAAAGGTGCCAGAGCCGGGAAAGAAGCGAACGGCGCCAGAGCCGCTGTTGACGGTATGGAAAATGAGGTCTGTTTTCTGGGACTTGTCGTACTGGAAGATCCACCGGGTGCCTCACAGCGTTGATGTCATGCATATCACGAAGAATGTGTGCGAGAGTTTGCTTGGTACCCTGCTCAACATGCCAGAGAGGACGAAAGATGGGCCAAAAGCAAGGGCAGACGTGAAATCAATGGGCATCAGGCAGGAGCTTCACGCTATATATGATGATGATGATGATGATGATGATGATGAGGCGAAGCAGGACACAGAAAGTCATCGCAAAGGCAAAAAGGCCAAGAAGACCGGAAATGACTACCCTCCCGCGTGCTTCACTCTAAGTCAGGAGGAGATCGAGCAGTTTTTCACCTGCCTCCTAGGAGTAAAACTTCCTTATGGTTACGTGGGGAAGATAAGCAGATACCTAGACCCAGCGAAGCAGAAGTTCAGCGGGATGAAGTCTCACGACTGTCACGTGCTGATGACGCAGATACTTCCAGTTGCAATCCGTGGGATCATGGACGCGCACGTCCGTGAAATGCTATTTGGCCTATGCAACTTTTTCGACATCATCTCTCGGAAGTCGATTGGCGTGAGGCAACTCAGAAGGCTACAGGAAGAGATCGTGGTGATACTATGCGAGCTTGAGATGTACTTCCCACCCGCATTCTTCGACGTTATGGTGCATCTACTGGTCCATATCATGGACGATATCATCCAACTCGGGCCGACGTTCCTGCACAGCATGATGCCGTTCGAAAGGATGAATGGTGTCATCAAAGGATACGTTCGCAACATGTCACGTCCAGAGGGAAGCATAGCCAGGGGCTTTCTGACCGAAGAGTGCATCTCCTACTGCACGAATTATCTAGGCATCGAGAACCCCGTTGGTCTGCCCGTCAACAGGCACCTCGGCACGCTCGCTGGATGGGGTCACCATGAGGGTTGCCGCGAAATGCATGTCGACTTCGAGGGTCGACTCGCCGACTTTGAAAGAGCAAACCTAGTCGCGCTACAACACATAGACGTGGTCGATCCTTGGGTGGTAGAGCACAAAACCTTTATTAAGAAGACGTACAATGACCGAGGCCAACAGAGGACGGATGGAGATATACTCAAAGAGCACAACTCATGTTTCACGTGTTGGTTCAAGCAGAAGCTTCTGTCGTACCCTTTACATGAGGATTCTTTCGCGGAAGAACAACTCATATTCGCCTTGTCACAGGGCGCCGAGCACAACCTGATGACCTATGAGGCGTACGATATCAATGGCTACACATTCTACACCGAGGCCAAGGACATGAAGAGCGATGGTTATCAGAACTTTGGGGTAACGATGGAATCCTACACCGGTAACGACAAGGACAGATACTACGGAAGGATCGAGGAGATCTGGGAGTTGAGCTACGCTGGAGAGAAGGTCCCGATGTTCATTGTCAGATGGGCGAAGAGCGTCCTAAAAGAAGACCGGTATTTCACCACCATGGTTATACGCGAAGCCAAATCCAAGACCGCGGGCGCAAACGTCACCGCGAAAAATGAGCCATGGGTACTGGCTTCCGAAGTGGACCAATGCTTCTTCATTACCGACCCGTCAAAGCCCAGTCGTGTTGTCGTGAGGAGAGGCAAAAGGAAGATCATCGAAATGGATGGAGTAGCCAATGAGCAAGACTTCGACAAGTACGGCGACCCGAGGATCGAACATGACGACGATGATGAAGTAGCAGCATACACCACAAGAAGAAGCAGGACCACCCTACCTAGAGGACGTCCGTTCCACAGAAGAACTCCATTTGCGAAAAAGAAGGGCAAGAAGATTGTGAACAGATAGCTAGCTAAGATCGATTGTATTTAAATCGTAGCCTTCATTTGTCGATCGTATTTCATGGGCACTTTTTGAACTATCATGAATTTTTTTAAATTTCATGGACACTCGATCTTGATCCCCCTCCATCTCGATCGCTATCCCACCTCGCCAGATCCGGTCCTCCTCACTGCCGAGCACCCCCCGGTCCACCGGACGCCGCCGACCCCCCGCACCCCTCCCCTACTCAACCGCCGCCGCAGACCCCCCGCACCCCGCGCACCCTCCCCCGCTCCACCGGCATTACTGTTTGATGATATTTTTTAAAAAATTATTACTGTCTTATAAAAAAAATTACTGTTATGATTTAAACAAGTTTGAACATATTTAAACACAAATAAGTATCAAACAGCATTTTAAATGCATAAAAAAATTGTGGAGCCTGGGAATCAAACCCAGGACCTCCTGGTGTGAGAACTGGCTGCTGACCAGTCGAGCTAGTAGAGGGAACTTGGTGTGGATCAGGTCAGGTGGAAGATAACCTGTTGGCTCGAGCAGAAATCAAAAAAAAATACTAATGGCGCACCAGGGTGAGGTGCGCCATTAGTATGGATGTACTTATGGCGCACCGAGGGGTGGTGCGCCATTAGTATTGTGCCGCCCCCATCCATATTTCCTCCCCGGCCCAAACCTATCCCCTCTCTCTCCCTCTCCCTCGCCCTCGCCCTCGATCCCCTTCCCCTCTCCTCTCCCGACGCCGCTGCCCCGCCGCCTCGATGCCGCCCCGACGCTGCGATGCCGCCCCGTCGTCCTCGTCTCCTCCCAAACGCGATCTGGATCAGGGCGCCTTGCCCCTGCGCCCATCGCCGGCGCCCCGTCGTCCCTGTCGCCCGTCTCCAACCACCGCCGCCTGAGGCCCCAACGTCGGCGCCGCTCTCCCCGTCGCCCCACCTCGTTGGACGCCATCCCCACGCCGCCTTCGTCGCCGGCGGCCCGGACGCCGCCCCGTCCACACCACCGTCGCCGGAGCACCACCACCACCCGGACCTCGTCGCCTCCTCCCCTGCGTCATCGTCGTCCCCGACCCCGCGCCCCACTGCCCTATCCCTACGGCCCCCGTGAGCTCCCCCTCCTCCTCTCCCCCTCTCCCCCTCGCGCGCACGCGCTTACGTCGTTTCGAGGTAGTTGGTTTGGAAGTAGTACGAAAGTATTATTCCGATCGGTGGCTACCTTTTTGGATTAGTTTTTGTTCGTTCCTCGCAGTTCAGATTGTCATATTGGTGCATCTGTCAGTCAAGCGCGCGCTGCTGACCAATTGATCATCGGAACATAAACATCAACCAACTACCTAAGGCATTAACCATACCTGACAACGAACTATACAGATTTTTTTGTTAAGCTTTCAGTGCCACTAGCATATAACGAACTATACAGATTGTGTAGTTATTCTGTCATCTTCCTTTAGTACTGGGCCATGGGGGAATACCAGAAGAAGCAAACAAACGTTATGTATCCTCCTTAGTAAGAAGGAAGCAATGGCCACTTTCACTTGAACAACAATTGAAGGCAGTCTGATATGTTGGACTTGCCATGTGCTGTGTAGTTTAGCTCCATTATTGTTCTCATATGTTGCCACCTTTTTTTGGGGGTAGTTTTTGTTTGGAGATTGTAATTGGAATTGTTGTATTTGGTGCATCTGTCAGTCAACTGCTGCTGACCAGTTGATCGTCGTAACTTAAATCATCAACCAACTATGCAAGGGAATTAACCAGATTTGACAATGTTTAATCACAACTGTTTTAAAGCTTTTTCAGTACAACATGGGTCCACAATTGGCACAGATTCTGTTATTGAAGTTTCATGCTCCCAACTAACACTCATAATGCACCCATGGTATTATTTTCCAGCTTCTTACCTAGGTGCTTCTGTATTGTGATTATTTTGTTTCGAGGGACTATAAAAATGCTTCCATTTATCAACAGAATTCCGGTTCTGTTTTGAAAGTTGGCGACATAGAAGTTGCATCAGCGTCTTGCTGCCATGCTTAGTTTTTATCCATTCTCAGTTTTCTATCTGTCATACCAAATATTAGTTATGTAGAGTTCTCATCTTATGTAATGTTCAACTCTGACTAAACAGGTTCTGCAAACGGTCTTTTACTGCACTTGACTGAAGAAGTAGGTGTCTGCTATATCCTGCACTTGAGGTGAGTTGTGTTCTCAGGTTTACATTGCAATGGGCACTCTTCTTGTAAACACAAATTCAGATTTATATACTATATGCTGGCATGACTGTTTTTATTAGGCAGGACAGTGCAGTAGTTGATGTATCTTGGGTTAATATTAACCTAACTATTCTTTTTTCCTTAGGTTAATATTAAAATGTCCAGTGTATATATATTGAAAATGATTGCTGCTAGATGTTAATTTGCTGGTACTAGCTAGAATTTGGCACTGAAAAGCAAAAGCAAAAGCTAAATAACTGCTGGGTAATAGCACTGGTACTAGGTAGCTAAAATATGTGTTCTGAAACACTGAGAGCAGAAACACTTACTACATACATATGCTCAAGAAACACTTACTAACCAGAAAAGGTTTTGAATTGAAATGTTAATAGCATAGAGAGGACCACAAGTTAAACACCTCAATCTGTTAGTATTTATCTGCATTTTCTCACATTCTTCTTGTATCTGATCCAGTATTGCTTGTAGTGGTTTGTCCAAAATGTTGAATGATACTGCTTGGAGATGCATATATTGTTTCACCTCTTCACATGCCAATGTATTTTCCATGTTGTGATGGAGGCCTTTTTTGCCTTGTCCACCCGAGAGGCCCTTGAGTTTGCTGGAATGTCGATTAACTTCCGTTCCGGCAAATTCGGGTACTCCATATGTCCTATTTTCAGCAAAGGTCATGCTGAAATTTTCCGTGAATTTTAGCATGACTTTGCTAAAAATAGGACATATGGGGTACTTGTGACTAATGCATGGGCCGGGGTATCTTAGTAGTTAATTAAGTAGGATCAAGTGCCCCGGCGTACTTGTGACTAATGCATGGCTTTTAGGATGCCTCAGTGTTGATAAAAACCGAAATGATGAAAGCCTAGGCTTTTAGGGTGCCTCGGCGTCGAAAAACCCTCAATGATAAAAGCTTAGCTTTTAGGATGCCTCGGTGTCGACAAACCCTAAATGATGAGACCATGATCTTGTTCCTTGACAATAACCAACTTTTTGACCAAACTTTGTTCCTATTTAGAGAGAAACATGGCCAACAACGATGAGGCCGGGGGTTCGGGCGGCAAGGCATTCTGGGAGCTGTCCCAGGAGATGGAGGAACAACCTCACTTGTATGAGGACGCCGCCTTCCCCACCGATCCTGAGACCACTGATGGTACCGCCGAGGATGACCCCACTGATGCCACCACTGATGGTGCCGCCGAGGATGCCACCACTGATGATGGCGGTGCACGCACAGATGGTAGCCAACCGAAGAGGCAACGGAAGGACCGGCGCCCGACCATGCTCCGCACCCTCAAGGAGGAAGTTACTGAAGTGGACTCCGATGGGAATCCAACGGCGCCCGAACGAATAGTCAAGGGGTACTCGCTTCAGCTTGGGTGCATTCTCCGGAGCACCGTCTCGATCAACACCGAGAACCGGAGGCATCCTGACCGAGGGAATTTGCGCAACGTCCTCTTCATGAAGCTGCACGAACGATACAAGTTCCCCGCTGAATTTGAAAACACAAGCCTCAAAGGGAATAAAGTGAACAATGCTGCCCTCACGAAGATGAGCAAGGCCCTGTCTACTTGGAAAAGCAATGTGAAGAGAATGATCGAGAAAGGTGAGAGTTATGAGAAGATCAAGGAGAAAAATCCTTCGATCACCGAAGATGGCTACAACGACTTCAAGATCAATTGCTCGAGCACCGCAAACTCCGAATCAAGTAAGTGGGGGAAAGAAATGTGGGAGCTGAACTTAGGGGAACACACACTCGGTCCCGGCGGTTAGAGAGTGGCGGAGCGTATATGGGACAAGGAGGAGGCGGACCGTGCCGAGCAAGGCCTACCGCCCCTCTTCAATAAATACGGTGACAAGCAGACCAGGAACTTTGTCAGGGCCCGGTACAAGAAGGACCCGAAAACAAAGGAGCTTACCACGGATCCGAAGACCAGGGTGCTTGAGCTTGTTTTGGTAAGGAATACACCCCCGCGTAATTAGCTCCATATGGTTGCATTCTAATTAATGAAGCCAAATTTCTAAATGGTTCACATTCCTTCCGCAGGCGACTGAAAGTAGTAGCGCGGGGTCGACTAAGAGCAACCCTTGGGACACCACTCTAAATAGGGCGTTGAATGTAATGAAGAACAAGGATAAGCTCAGTAAGCCGACGTCAGCTGGTCGTGTGGCCGGCAAAGGCTTGTCGACAAAATGGTCGTCATACTATAACACTGGTGGGAGAAAGGAGAAAAAGACCAGCTCGGAAAGCCAGGCGCGCGAGGTTCAAGGACTCAAGGCACAGGTGGCGCGGATTCCGAAGATTGTCCAAGAGCAAGTGCAACAACAACTTGGAGCGACGATCACCGCCATTGTGCCTACCTTGATCCAGGGGTTGAGTGCGTGTATTGCGGGCAGCCAACAGGGGCCGCCCCCGATTCCTAGCTTCATGGCCAGCAACTGGTAGAACGCGATGGCGGGGCCATTGGTGTCTCCGGCGGAGGCGGCATTTTTGTCTCCGATGCCGGCACGGGAGCTTAATGTACTCGGGTGTACGCCGGCCGGCACCTCTGCAGCAAGTGGCCCCTCCATCAACTGCACGCCCGCCGTTGGCGGTGGCTCGACATTAGCTGAGCTCGACGCCATCATCACGGTAACTAATTAAGCCCCTCTCGGCCGAGGACTTCATCTCCTTGCCTTTGACTAGGCATCCCTGACGCCCTACATGTTTTCGCAGGGCGCCGCCGACGTTCCGTGTACTCTCCTGCACTTCGTGAACAACGAGTTGGTCGATGTCGCCAAGGGCAAAATCATTCAACCGGGCAACCCCTTGTTCCATGGTACCCAGATGCCACCCAACATGTTTAGGGTTCAACTGGTTCGGGTGCTGCCAGGCTGGGACGAGTTGTTACCTCCGATTCGACCCGTCAGGGCCGGCGATGATGACGTGATGACCCTCAGCGCCTGCCTGAGCTGGCCACTGCTTTGGCCGAAGAGCCAGATTCGTTTGGGGGCGGGGGACACCACCCCAAAGACAACACCGCCAGTCGTGCCGGCGCCAAGTCGGCCCCATGGCAAGACCGCCGCAACGGTGTCGGATATCCCTATGCCACTGGATCCAAACATGCATATGGCACAGGATCAGAACGACGACGACGATACATTTCGCAACGTCGATCAATACTTTGTCGATCATGGGTACGGTGGCGACTTCATGGGGCCTCCTTCTCAAGAACCCAACCTAACAAAATACGTGCGCGATCTTGCTGGTACCGCGGAGAAGCCAAGTTGCAACAGGCGTCGTCGGCTGTTCAGCTCTCAGGAGACGCCTCCAGCTGCCGACTTCACCGAGCCTCAGATAGGCGAGGTGCGAAATATTATCAGGCCCAACACACTCAAGAAGGCGGTCTGTGAGCAGAACTCGGTCCCATTACAGGAGAAGAAGAAGGCACGCAAAAGAAAGACTAACAAGGGTGCGGGCCAGCCGGCACCGAGTATGATCCGTGCTCAGAACGGGCCACCTTCACCTGAGGATTTAATGAGGAGGCTGCATGTGGCGGGTAGGCCAATGCTACCGAGAAATATGCTCGATGCTGCAACCGGTGCTATGCGGAGTCTGCATGACAGTGTTCTTTCTTTGGAGAAGCGGCGTCTCAGAGAGAAGGATGTGGCATACCCGGTTTTCGCGGCCAAGGTGCCAGAGGGCAAGGGCTTTGTGGATAACTCCATCGGGGGTATGATCGTCCTGCGGTTTGATGACATCCACGCTATGTTGAACCTTCATCTGCTGCACTACACCTTCGTTCGGCTATTTTCGCTGAGTATGGAGATGCGGATCATTCGCGACAAGACCCCGGACATCGTGATAGTCGACCCCTTCTACATGCGTGCCAAGATCTTGGGTAGCGCTGGGGACCGTCAACTCGCGAGTTCTTACCTCGAAGGCGTCATTCTGGCAAACCAAGATAAGGATAACTTCCTCGTGCCTTACTTTCCCGAGTAAGTCCTCCCCTCAACCGCCCTGTAACATATGAATTCTTAGATTTCGATCGTTTTTCTTTTAACATTCCGTGTTTTCTGCAGTGACACACATTGCACGCTCATCCTCATAAGCCCCAAATATTCCATGGCCACGTATTTCGACCCGGACCGTCAGTCGAACGTAGACTACACAAATGTCAAGAAGGTTCTTGATGATGTTCTCCCCGGCTACGTCAAATCTGGAGGCACCTTCACCAGGCCTATTCGTAAGTACGGCAAGCACGTGTTCTCCCACAATACGATGTTCTGCTACGTCAAGCAGCCGCCTGGCGGTCAGAAGGGTGCCTGCTACGCCATCCATCACATGCGGGCGATCGTACGGGACCATCATCAACTTCTGCTACCGAGTAAACTCAAAGATTGGGCCGCGAGCATGTCGGCAATCCAGGACGCGGACATCAGACAAGAATTCTTTCGCATCCAGTCGGAGTTTGCGGAAATCATCCATCAAGATGTCCTTCGTACCTCGGGGCAGTTCTACCTCAGAAATCAACCGTCCAACAGTGACATCGACACAATGCTACAAATGCAGGCTGACAACGCCCGTTATTTCATGACTCCCACGATAGACGGCGGCTTCATCCACGCTCCAGTCCCTTGAGTCGAGTCGAAAGCAGTGATGCTGTGTCTAGTTCTGAAACATCGATTGGCTCATGTTGTAATTAAACTTTAATGAACTTGTAGTATGTCTCTTTGGTTTCGAGAGTTCTTCAACTTAGATGTAATCGATGCTATTAATGTCTTGCTTTTCTCTTCCGATCGTTCCGTTGCATACTTATATATTGCTTATGTATTGTTTGTGAATTGGTACTAACGTTTTGTTTGGCTAGTGCATAGCGATGCCGTCGTATGTCGTGTACAAGGGTAAGGTTCCCGGAGTCTACGATGACTGGGAGGAGTGTCGGAGACAGGTTCACCGATTCAGCGGTAACAGTTACAAAGGGTACACCACTAGGGCCGAGGCCGAATCTAGATACGCCCGCTATCTAGCGGGAGAGGGTAGGGAGCGTTGGAGGAACCGGATGAAGACGAGTTTCATCGTGATGATGCTCATCGTGATGACCGCAGCTCTCTTCTATGTGATGGTAGTTTAGATGATCGATATCGACTTGTAATGTGGAGACAAACTCGCTACTCGCGGTCTCGAGACTTGTAATATAATGTTCTATCTTTGTTCGGTCTTTTCAATTCGGAGACTAGTATGATGAATTGTATTCGGAGACTAATATGATGAATTGTATTCAGAGACTAATCTTCTATTGTATTCGATGAATCTGTTGTTGATGTGTGCTGTCTATATTTTGTCCAATTATACATTTTGTAACCTGTGCAAACAACAGAAAATTAAAAAATAAAAAAACCTAATATTCATACTAATGGCGCATCACATCACAGTGCGCCATTAGTATGCCAAAGGATACTAATGGCGTATCATTAAAGAGTGCACCATTAGTATGCCGAAGTTACTAATGGCGCATCTTGTTGTTGTGCGCCATTAGTATGCCAAAGCACCTGGGTATACATGGCCCCCTGGGAGGCATACAAATGGCGCACTGTTGTATATACTAATGGCGCATCTGAGGTCCGCCATTAGTATACCAGATACTAATGGCGCACCAGTGGTGCGCCATTAGTAAAATATACTAATGGCATGGCACTAATGGCGCACCACTAATGCGCCATTAATGGCCAAATTAGGTGCGCCATTAGTAGGCCTTTTCCTAGTAGTGGTGGGGAGACATCCTATACAAAAATCTTCAACCTAGGTCTAGAGAAGAAGCCATTGAACAAGGCTTCTATCCCTGCATGGTCCGTGGGCCACAGCCTGCAGATGCACACCCATCGTCACTACTATGGTGCCGTGACGACAATCTGTTCAAGCGCAACTTCCAATTTGCCAAGAACTCAGCGAAGCAGAACAAGAAGTCCTTGGGTTTAGACTTCATCCCTGGTCCCTCTGCTCCCCGTGCCGATGGAACTCGTGAAGCTGAACCCAATCTTCTTGGGCCCTTCTACAACCTTGAAGGTCTCATCACCCATATCGTGGTTCAAGGGACTGCCGTAAATGAGCCTGCAGATGACGCTGACTCAGATGAAGCGCCTGCAGCGCCGAAGCCAAAGAAACTGAAGGAGCCAAAAGCTTATAAGACAGTGTGCAGTCTGAAGATTTGTCACGCATCTCCAAGCCCCAGAAGGTCAAGATGCCTCTGTCACACACCGTCCAAGAACTGACAGCTGCTGCCATTTTGCGAAACGATGCCATTGATCTGTCCAGTGATGAAGATCTTGCAGATGACGCTCTTGAGCAACTCATCAAGAGCAAAGAAGAAGCAGAAATATTCAATGATCTGCCTCTCTTTGACGTGACAATCATCCACAACTTCATTGATGAGTGGTTTGACACGCCCAACATCAGCTTCGAAGATCTGCAACTACCCATTGGCCTCAGTGTCGCCTTCCATGGCGCCATTGCTTCAGAGCTAGCTCTCACCCAGCGCATCGTCAAACTGAAGCAAAAGATTGACTATGAAAAGGCTCAGTTCAAGAAGCATATGGCCAAGCTTAGTGTACAAGAGGTGAAAAACTTCAAGATTATGCTGCATGAGCTCAAAGAAGTCTTTCTCAAGAAACGCGCAGAAGCTCAGGGTTCTCGGGAGCGCATGAAGAGCCTGGCTGACAAGTGTGTGCAAGGCTACAACGAGGCTGAGAAGAGCGAGGCCCTTGGGCGTCCGGGCATTGATCCCAGGATGGCTGCTAAGCAGAAGAAGAAGCCCACTGTGGCTGAACCCAATGCACCAAGGCAGGAAGCAGATCCCATTGTCTTCCCAACTAGCATGACTGGCTCGAAGCCAAAGGCCCGGTCAACCGCTTCAGAGCTGAAGAAGACGAGGACTGCTGAGGCTGAAGCAAGGAAGAGGAAACATCCCGAAGCCTCTGCCACTGCTCCCTCCAAGAAGAAGCGGAATTGTAAGTGCATCTAGTGCCACCCCTAGTTGGTTTTGGAGTATTGACGACAAACCTAGTTGAGGGCCTAATTAAAAACCTATGTCTTCAAGTGAAGACTATGAGAGCAAATCTTGTCCAGAGTCGGACAAGTCAGCTTTGCTCGTAGCCCAAGTAAAGTTGCCGTGTGGGTTTCAAATCTGACCATTGGAACACGTGTCAGTTCCTTAGTGACCCAGGGTCATTTCGGACAAATCAGGTCGGGTTGCCTAGTGGCTATAAATAGTCCACCCCCTACAACCATAGACTATTGGCTGCTCAGATTCTGTGCATGGCTTTTGTCGTTTGAGAGCAACCCACCTCGAAGCCTTTGAGAGAGAGAGAGAATACCTATCGAGGATAAAGCCCTAACCACCCAGAGCTAGAGAGAATTGGGCATCACTTAAGTCTTCTTGTCTGAGTGATCTGAAGACTTATTACACTTGAGGACTGTGCATCCTCCAGCCGGTTAGGCATCGCTTTCTGAGCATCCAAGAGACATTGTGGATTGCCGATGAACGAAGTCTATGAAGGTTTGGGAGTCTACCTTGAAGACTTACCAGAGTGATTGGGCGAGGTCTGTGTGACCATAGCTCAAGGAGAATACGGTGAGGACTGGGTGTCCTGAGCTGCGTGTTCAGGACTGGGTGTCCGGGACTGTGTGTCCTAGGGTTTAAATACCTAGCCGCTCCAACCAGACGTTCAGTTGTCACAGCAACTGGAACTGGTCCAACAAATCATTGTCTTCAACGAGTGACTGGTTTCATCTTCACTTCCTTTTTACTTACTGTTACTCATTGTGAAGTCGTTGCATGTTTGCTCTATCTTTTGTCTTCACAACGTGAATGTATGATCTGTTTGGCTTCACAATATCTTCCTACCTGATCCTTATTACACTGCAGCTGTTTGTCACTGTGCTCTCACTCTATTGAATACTTGACCATGGCTTGCCTAGTGTAATCTACCTTCCGCTGCATAGTAATAGGCATATCTCTACTGTTTGTCTTCATAACTTCCATGGCTTGCCAACTTGCCTATTTACCCCCCCTCTAGTCGATATAACGCACTTTCAATTGGTATCAGAGCAAGGTGCTCCCTTGTTCTGTGTGATTTGGTTTAACCACCTGGAGTTTTAGCTATGTCGACTGCAGGGATAATTAAAGTCTCCGCTGCATGCCCCGTCATCGATCGAACTGAATATCCCTACTGGAAGAATAAGATGCGCATGCATCTTGAAGCCATTGACGTCGACCTATGGTATGTCGTCGAGAACAGCGTTCCCAAGGCTGGAGAAGGTGTCACTGCTGCTGATGTCAAGAAATTCACTCAACTGGACTCTACTGCCAAGAATATCATCTGTGGTCATCTGACCAAAGGACAATATGGCCGTGTGAGTGCTTTGAAGACATCCAAGCTGGTCTGGGACTGGCTCTCCAAGGTCAATGAAGGCATCTCAACCCAGAGAGATCAGAGAATCAGTGTCCATCGTAACCTCTTCAACCGCTTCAAGCGAAATGACAATGAGAATGTCCAGCACACATTTGACCGACTCACTGACATCACAAATGAGCTTCAAGCCCTCGGCGCCACTGAGATCACCAAACATGAAGTCATCAAGACGCTGTTGAGATCACTTGATAGTTCTTTTGACATCCTAGCCCGGATGATACAAGAACGTCCTGATTTCAAGACACTCGATCTGTCTGACATACTTGAGAGGCTCAACACACATGAGTTTCAGCTTTCTGTGAAAAGAGATATCTACGGTCCAAACTATGGGCGAACTCGTGCCTTGAAGGCAAAAGCTGTTTCCTCATTTGAAGAAGAATCTGACAGCAGTTCTGATGATCCTGAAGACATTGGATGGGAACTTGCAATGCTTGTGAAGAAGTTCCAAAAATTCACCAAGAAGAAAGGCTTCAGAAAGTCCTCACGATCAAGCTCAAGGAATGATGAAGCTTCTGCTCATGACTACAAGAAGAAAACATGCCACAAGTGCAAGAAAACTGGACACTTCATCTCTGAGTGTCCACAGTGGGACAATGAGAATAGAAAGAAGAAGAAGAGCAAGGAATATGACTCTGACGACAAGAAGAAGAAGAAATACTCAAAGTCTTCTTCAAAGTCTTCCTCAAAGTCTTCATCACACAAGAAGAGCTCATCTGGCAAGGCACGTGCATTTGTTGGCAAGGAAATGGATTCAGAGGAGGAGTCCGCTTCTGAGGAGGCAGAGGTGGAGTCTGAGGAGGAGTCTGATCCTGACATTGCAAGTCTGGCTACAGCATACGTCGCCAAGTCCATCTTCAACACTGAAGACAATGACTTCATCACCGACACCGATGCAAATGACAAGGACTACTCCACTCCTACCTACTGCTTCATGGCACGCGTTGCCAAGGTAAACACACGCACTACTCACTATCAAACATCTAGTGACGATGACTCTGATCGTGGTTCAAAACCCAGCTAGAAAACACTTGCTAAAATTGCAACTGAACAACAGAAAGCTATGGAACATATTCAAAAACTGTTAGACAGAAGCGATGATCTGTTGGGTGCTGAAATGACTCGGTCCGAATCCTTAATTGAAGACATAAAAAATCTTCACGTTAAGTATCAGGAACTTGAAAGTCGTCATGATACTCTCTCAACAGCTCATGAAAAGCTTTCCTATGATTATCTTCAAAGGAAGCAAGATCTTGAGAAATTGAGAGCGGCTCATGAAGATCTTCAAAAGGAAAACGAGTCACTTCACGCCAAACAGATCAGTTCTGCTCAGGAAGGATTTGAACCACCATTTCTTAAATGCATTGAGCGTGATAATGCTACTTCTGTTGCTGAATGTTCCACTGCTACTGCTGTTGCAATATCTTCAACTGTTGATGTGGTAACTAACCCCTCTGCTGAGGATACCACCGCTATTGCTGATGAGAATGCTAGGTTGAAGACATTGCTTGAAACAGGGATGTACAAAAGTCTTAAAGGGCATCAGACATTATGTGATGTCCTCAAGAAGCAGATTCTGAACCGAAACCCTAGGAAAGAGGGTGTTGGGTTCGTAAGGAAAATAAATGCAGATGGCTCTTACTGGAAACCTGAGCAGTACCCCAAAACCAAGTGGGTTGCTGCAAAGGAACCTTCAGCAGATCCATCCAATTTATCTGGCTTCACTTGTGCTAAGCCCATTATCATTGATGAATCCTTTGATGCAAACTATGTACTGTTTAAGAATCAGAATGGTGAAGTGTTTGCCAGGTACATTGGTACTAACTGCAGGAATGGACCGCCTATGAAGAAGAACTTGGTTCCGAAAAGGTGTCTGGAAAATCTTCCTGTGAATGTCTTCATGACACCTCACATGAAGAAGACAAACCTCAGACCAAAGGATTCATACGATCCAAAGGCTTCATACAGACAGAGGACTCACCTGAGTCGCACTAACACAAATGTTTTGCAGGGAAACCACACTCAGGCATATGAATATGAGAGCGGTTCATCAAACCGCCATGTTCATATGACCAAGAATTATTTTGCCTATTCTTATGAGTACTATTGTCCACCTGCTGGACTATTTGCTAGGGCTCCAAAGCCAAAATTCTCAGATGCTGCACTTAGACTTATTGCTTCTAAGCCACCCTTGAAGATGTGGGTGGCTAAGAAATCTTAACTCTCTTTTGCAGGGAAAGGTCTCCAGCAGAAAACCAAAATCTTGTGACGCTATTGCTGGGGACCTTAAACATCTTGTAGGGCGCAAGATAAAATGCCCGAATGGCATCATTATGTACTTCGTTCCTGAATCGCATGCTACGCTCCCTATTAGTCCTAATCTGGATCTAAGTTTTCATAACCCACTGGTTCGTCAAATATTTTTGCTTCACAATTCTCTTCGTGAGGCCTATCCCCCTAACTACACTGTAGGGGGACGACACCAGCGTCTTCAGAATGGATTATTGACAGTGGGTGTACAAATCACATGACCGGCAAAAGAAGCCTTCTTATGGACTCAACCTTACGTCCATCCGACAAGAGCCACATCACATTCGTTGACATAGGTAAAAGTAAGGTATTGGGTCTAGGTAGAGTTGCAATCTCAAGGGATCAACACATGGATAAAGTCATGCTTGTTGAATCCCTTGGCTTCAACTTAATGTCTGTCTCAATACTTTGCGATTTAAACATGATCGTAATATTTGGAAAATATCGTTGCCTGGTACTAATGGAATCTGACAAGTCTCTAGTGTTTGAAGGGTATCGGAAAGATGATTTGTATGTGGTAGATTTCTCAGCAGGGCCACAACTTGCAGTATGTCTTCTGGCAATAGCTTCAGAATGCTGGCTTTGGCATCGGAGGCTTGGGCATGCTGGCATGAGGAACCTCCACACCCTTGCAAAGAAGAAACATGTCATAGGCATCGAGGGCGTCAAGTTCAATAAAGATCACTTATGCGGTGCCTGTGAAGCAGGGAAGATGACGAGGGAAAAACATCCCTCGAAGACAATCATGACCACTAGTCGACCCTTCGAACTGCTTCACATGGATCTTTTTGGTCCCACTCACTACTCAACTTTTACCACTACTCCTTGCCTCTGTGGCTTTGTCATTGTTGATGATTACTCTAGATATACTTGGGTGCACATAATCCTTTACAAGACTGAAGTGCAGGATGTCTTCAGACGCTTCGCCAATCGAGCTATGAACAATTACGGCACCAAGATAAAGCACATCAGAAGTGACAATGGCACTGAATTCAAGAACACTGGACTTGATACATATCTTGATACCTTGGGCATCACACATGAATTCTCAGCCCCGTACACGCCACAGCAGAATGGCGTCGTCGAACGCAAGAATAGAACACTCATTGAGATGGCCAGAACGATGCTAGATGAATACAAGACTCCAAGAAAATTCTGGCCTGAAGCCATTGACACTGCATGCCATACAATCAATCTTGTTTATCTTCACAAGCTTCTGAACAAAACATCTTATGAACTCCTAACTGGCAGGAAGCCAAATGTTAGTTACTTCAGAGTATTTGGCGCAAGGTGCTGGATCAAGGACCCACACCACACCTCAAAGTTTGCACCAAAAGCACATGAGGGTTTTATGCTTGGATATGGAAAGGATTCACACTCCTACAGAGTCTTCAATCTCTTTCATTACAAAGTGGTTGAAACAGTGGATGTGCGGTTCGATGAGACCAATGGTTCACAAAGAGAGCAACTGCCAAATGTGCTAGATGAAGTTCCATCTAGTGAATCAATCAAGCTAATGGGAACTGGAGAGATTATACCTTCTGAAGCTCATCCTGAAGAAGAACTTATCATCTCAGCACCTGATCCACATGAAGACAATGCTCAGCCTGAAGACATTCCTCCCAACAACAACACAGATCAGCAAGAGCAAAGTCTTCGCCCTGTACATCCTCGTGTTCCCAATGAAGTGCAGATTGACAGAATAATTGACAGCATCAATGCACCTGGTCCACTCACTCGTTCAAGGGCAACTCAGCTGGCAAATTTCTGTGGGCACTTCGCATTCGTCTCAATTACAGAACCCAAGAAAGTTGAAGAAGCCTTCATGGAACCTGAATGGATTCAAGCTATGCAAGAAGAGCCTCAACAGTTTGAGCTGAACAATGTATGGGAACTGGTTAAGCGTCTTGATCCACGGAAGCACAATATAATAGGCACCAAATGGATATACCGCAACAAGCAAGATGAGCATGGACAAATTGTCAGAAACGAAGCTCGTCTCGTTGCTCAAGGATATACTCAAGTGGAAGGCATTGATTTCGATGAGACATTTGATCCTGTGGCTAGACTTGAAGCCATACGTATACTGCTGGCCTATGCAAATCATCATAACATACTTCTATATCAAATGGATGTGAAGAGTGCCTTTCTCAATGGCAAGATTGAAGAAGAAGTGTATGTTGCACAACCGCCTGGGTTTGAAGATCCAAAACATCCTAACATGGTATACAAGCTTAACAAGGCACTGTATGGCCTCAAACAAGCCCCTCGGGCCTGGTACGACACACTCAAATATTTCCTCAAGAGCACTATCAGATGTCCATGATGGGAGAGCTGAAGTTCTTCCTCTGTCTTCAAATACGACAACAACGCAACGGCATCTTCATATCTCAAGAGAAGTATCTCAAAGAGTGCCTGAAGAAGTTCGGTATGCAAGACTGCAAAGGCTTCATGACGCCAATGCCAGCCAAACATCATTTGGGTCCCGACGACAATGGTAAAGAGTTCGATCAAAAGGTATACCGCTCCATGATTGGTTCTTTACTTTATCTATGTGCATCTAGGCCAGATATTATGCTTAGTGTTTACATGTGTGCTCGATTCCAAGCGGCACCAAAGGAGTCGCATCACTTAGCTGTGAAGCGAATTCTTCGATATTTGGCTCACACCCCAACTCTAGGATTATGGTATCCAAAGGGCTCAGAGTTTGATCTGGTTCAATTCTCGGATGCTGATTATGCTGGTGACAAAGTGGATCGCAAGTCTACATCAGGCACATGTCATTTTCTGGGACGATCACTTGTATGTTGGTCTTCAAAGAAGCAGAACTGTGTATCTCTCTCCACTGCTGAATCTGAATACATTGCTGCTGGATCTTGCTGCGCTCAGCTTTTGTGGATGAAGCAAACACTCAAGGCCTATGGCATTCATCTAAGGCAAGTGCCTCTCTACTGCGACAACGAAAGCGCCATCAAGATTGCCAACAACCCAGTTCAGCACTCGAAGACAAAGCACATTGAAATTCATCATCACTTCCTCAGAGATCATGTTGTGAAGGAAGATATTGATATCATACACGTCAACACTGAAGAGCAATTGGGAGATCTCTTCACCAAGCCCTTGGATGAGAAGAGATTTTTCAACTTACGGTGTGAGCTAAATATCTTGGAATCCTCAAATGTCCTATGATCAGGCACACATCCTAACACTTATGCATATTGATGACTTAGATGTGCAACACACGAAGTAAAGTATATCTTCAATCAATGAAGACATCCATTCTAAGTGTGAATACATTAATATGGAATTTGACTTCGGAGCGCCACGATAATTGTGCGCCGTGTCTGGGTCTAATACTTCCTATACGGTGGGTAACGCCACCACCAAAAGTTCTGCTCGAAGTGTTTCACTCGTGGCGTTACATTTGCTATGTCTTCACATTTGGTTTGGCTTCAATTTCAACATGTCTTCATGATTATCTTCACTATGTTGAATATATATATATATACTAGTGTTCTGTCCTCTACAGCATTCACTTATAGCTATGTCTTCTTGTTGAATCTTTTGAACTAAGTGAATGTGATCGGACCCTAACCTCTCTATGCTTTCTATCTCAAACTCTATCTCTCCAAGTCATATGCATTCTATTGAAACTGTTAAATGTCTTCTCTGCGTCCTTGTCAGCAGAAGATACAGAGACAAACATTAAGTCCGTTTTCAATGCTCATTCCTTCACCTGAAACCCGGAGAAGTGGGAACGACCACCCGACAATCCAAGCGTGTGTGGCACGTGGAACAACCCCCGATATGCTGCATGACGGCCACGTGTCCCTCAGATGTGAATCGCTAGGGGCACCTGTGTAATAACGCAGTGCCGCCCCTGTACCTATAAATACATGCCTCACAACAGTCATTATCTCTTCTTCCACTCTCGCACGAACCCTAGCGCCACCACTAGCCCTCGACGACGTCGGCGACGAAGCGCTTCGCTGCCGCAACCTCTCCGACGCCGTCTTCACGCCGACCGCGGACATCGTCCTCTCCGCCGTCGCTGTAGGTGTCCTCTGTCGCCAAGCTAGGGCACGGACGATCGAACTGCTCGGCCTCCTCGTCCACTCCGTCTAGCAGTTCTTCGACTGGTAAATAAAACTTCCTTTTTACAGCCCCCTTGATCCTATAGCTTTGTCACTTTCTACTACAAGCAGTTTCTATTCACACAAGCTGGATCTCTTTCATACTGCATCTCATAACATGCCTAGTATATTCACTTATGCTTCACAAAGTAGTTAGATTCCTCACTTGTACTGATCTCTGGATTCGAACAAATCTGGAACCAACTCCTTATCTATGAGTGAATGTCTTCACATGATGAGGTCAATATCTTCTAAACTGATTTATCTTCAAAATCTTCTGAGAATGCATATGACCTCTTCCCCTTCCCTCGCACCTTAATGCTGTCACAGGTAGATGTCTGTGGGAGAATCCCTTGGTTCTCATAGTCTGCATTCATTTGTAGAATACTTACAGCATCATATAAATTCTCCCAAAGCCAGTTCCTGTTTGTCCAGGAAGTGAAAACCTTTGAAGCCTTTGAACGTATTGAAGCCTTTCAGTTTAAAATTCATGGCTTCAGAGAAATCTGCAAGGAAGGGAGGCAGACAGCATCGTGGCGGGACATCAAGAGATCTTCCTGATGACCTCTCAGAACTTTACAAGACAGATCCTGAAGAGGATTATAATTAGCGCAAGACCCGAATCCAGTGGATTCGAAGATATTGGGCAGAACAATGGTTCAAATACCGGTTTGTGACCCAAGAATATGCTGAGAAAAATGCCATCAACCGACCGTGGGGAGACATCCTATACAAAAATCTTCAACCCAGGTCCAGAGAAGAAGCCATTCAACAAGGCTTCTATCCCTGCATGGTCCGTGGGCCACAGCCTGCAGATGCACACCCATCGTCACTACTATGGTGCCGTGACGACAATCTGTTCAAGCGCAACTTCCAATTTGCCAAGAACTCAGCGAAGCAGAACAAGAAGTCCTTGGGTTTAGACTTCAACCCTGGTCCCTCTGCTCCCCGTGCCGATGGAACTCGTGAAGCTGAACCCAATCTTCTTGGGCCCTTCTACAACCTTGAAGGTCTCATCACCCATATCGTGGTTGAAGGGACTGTCGTAAATGAGCCTGCAGATGATGCTGACTCAGATGAAGCGCCTGCAGCGCCGAAGCCAAAGAAACTGAAGGAGCCAAAAGCTTCCAAGCCTGCCTCTGCACCAAAAATCTCATGGGCGAAGCCTTTGGCCACTGCACCTCCTGAAGACAGTGTGCAGTCTGAAGATTTGTCACATATCTCCAAGCCCCAGAAGGTCAAGATGCCTCTGCCACACACCGTCCAAGAACTGACAGCTGCTGCCATTCTGCGAAACGATGCCATTGATCTGTCCAGTGATGAAGATCTTGCAGATGATGCTCTTGAGCAAATCATCAAGAGCAAAGAAGAAGCAGAAATATTCAATGATCTGCCTCTCTTTGACGTGACAATCATCCACAACTTCATTGATGAGTGGTTTGACACGCCCAACATCAGCTTCGAAGATCTGCAACTATCCATTGGCCTCAGTGTCGCCTTCCATGGCGCCATTGCTTCAGAGCTAGCTCTCACCCAGCGCATCGTCGAACTGAAGCAAAAGATTGACTATGAAAAGGCTCAGTTCAAGAAGCATATGGCCAAGCTCAGTGCACAAGAGGTGAAAAACTTCAAGATTATGCTGCACGAGCTCAAAGAAGTCTTTCTCAAGAAACGCGCAGAAGCTCAGGGTTCTCGGGAGCGCATGAAGAGCCTGGCTGACAAGTGTGTGCAAGGCTACAACGAGGCTGAGAAGAGCGAGGCCCTTGGGCGTCCGGGCATTGATCCCAGGATGGCTGCTAAGCAGAAGAAGAAGCCCACTGTAGCTGAACCCAATGCACCAAGGCAGGAAGCAGATCCCATTGTCTTCCCAACTAGCATGACTGGCTCGAAGCCAAAGGCCCGGTCAACCGCTTCAGAGCTGAAGAAGACGAGGACTGCTGAGGCTGAAGCAAGGAAGAGGAAACATCCCGAAGCCTCTGCCACTGCTCCCTCCAAGAAGAAGCAGAATACCAAGAAAGAACGGGCTGCTCCCATAGAGCCCTTGATTGTTGAACCCATCTCCATGGTTCACACCTGACGCTGAACCTCAAGAACGTCAACTGACTGTCCAAGAACCTGCTTTCACAGAGGCTCATGAAGCTGAAGACTTTCCAGCAGCTGATCCCATCGCCGCTAAAGACATTGGTCACCATGACCATGTTGAAGATGATGCAGTTCTTCCTTAGCTCGAGCACCAACAGGTATCATCACCTGTGATAATGCACAACGAGCTCATCAGCATTGGTCGTCCTTTGACACCAATTGCTCAGGATGCATCATGGGCTGATCGCCCACAAGCACAAGAGGAAGAAGACTTTGAGGCCCAGCCAACTCCAACTCCATAGGCGTCGCCAGCGTTACGCAGGATTCGCAAAGGACCAAGGCCTCCAGTCTTTGAGTCTGAATCTAAAGCTGCTGAAGACATTCCGGCTGCATCAGCCGATGAAGAAGAAACCCCAAAAGCTGCTACTCCCCTGTCCCACCAAGAAGCTGTTCTCGAGGAGAACGTGACTGTGACCGACCCTCCAGCTCGTCAAGTGGAGGTTGAAAATCTTGAGGCTGCCACCACCAACACCAATGAAGCCACTGAAGCTGTCATGGCTGAAGCTAATGTGGAGCCTTCAACAACCCAAGCACCAGAAGTCAGCGAAGCCACTGATCCCACTGCTTCTGTTCCTGCGCCTGCTGCTGGTCCTCAGTTCGACTATCATGTTGAGCACAGGCCTCGGGTACAGAAGCCAATCCCAAGATTGCCCAGGTTTCCAGGTCCTGCATCAGCACCTGGATCCTTCAATGTCAATGGCTTCAGAGCAGACAACACTTTCTTCAATAGCTCCAGGAACCACTACTCAAGGGAAAGAATATCATCTGATCGGTTCTGGAGCTATCCGCAGCGAAGCTATTACTCTTGCATTCTATACAATCAAGGTCGCATCTTCCCACACAAGCGTCTTGACATTGAAGAAATAGCTGGTCTGCCCTATCTGGAAGAAGCTCTGGATTGCTTCAAAGAGGTTGGACTGCTGCCGTTCGTCACCGACCAAGAGCATTGGAATGAAGAGTTGCTGCTCCAATTCTATGCCACACTTCACATCCGTGGGTACAACAGAGATCCGAAGACTTGGGTCCTGGAGTGGATGACAGGAAACATTCATCACGAAGCCCAAGCCTTTGACATCATTGAGCTCACTGGTCTACCCACTCCTAGCGATCTCTACGAGACTGGCTGTCAGCTTCACAGTGAAGCTGTGGAGAGCATCTTTCAGAAGCCTGAACCTAACATGAGTTAGATGCTCAGCATGATGAAGCCATTGCCCCAAGATGCTGCGTATCCCAAGGAGTTTCTTGTTGAAGACCTTGAGTATCTTCCCAGGACTATTTATCATATCATAAGGCGAACTCTTTGGCCCATCAAAGGACATTCTCCACATGCCAAGCTGGAAGGTGCAATGAAGACCTTGGTCTTCATTATTCTTCATGGCAAATGCTTCAATGCATAGGACTACTTCATCCGCCAACTTGCTGCATCAGGCTCTGATCTTTTTGGCTTGAAGTTCTATGCTCCATGGATAATGCGGCTGATTAAATTCGACTCCGCTATCTCATATCAGCGATCTGCTCGCAATCATCGGATCTTTCTACCTGATGTGGATATGTCTGTTGAAGCCATTTATCCTGAGCCTGCCAAGGAACCTCTAAGTCTTCAGAATGCAGAGCATTAAAGTTTTTCTCAGAACATTGAAGGAATTGAAGTAGTCACTCGTGTGTATCCTTTGGCTGGCACTACACGTGCACCGCATCCTGCTCTCACTAAAGCCACCGATAGCACAACTGCCCAACGACCCGAGAAGCGCACTCGTGTTCTCAATGACCGAGAGCTTCTTTTGGATCTTCATCAGAAACAGGATAGGCATCATGACTAGCTGAAGCACCAAATGCAAAGCCTCTTGGTGGATGTCAACCGCATTCGCAATCTTGCCACCAAGAATGCTTTTGTTGCCCATGAAACCTCTCGACGCACATGGAAAGGGCTGACGCTGATGTGCTATGAAGATGATCTTCAAGAGGATGGCTTCTCTGAATGCTTCAAGTTTGACTCCACACCTCCTCGAAGGGCAGTGCTGCGACGAACTCCATCTCTTGAAGACTCTGAGTTCTCTTCCTCTGCTGCAACTGTGAATGCCAGAGTGGTCGAGGATGAAGATGATGCTACTTCACCGCCACCTCCTTCAGCACGCTTCGGCACTGCTCCAAGTTCTTCTGCACCGCCAAACACCACCGACGACCCTGCTGCTTCACCTACTCTTCATGGGAACGAGTAGATGCTCTATGTCTTCAAACCTTTTTGGTCCTTGCTGACAAAAGGGGGAGAAGCATATGAGATTGATAGTCTTCAAGCGGGTCCATATGGGCGGGTGCTTTATATTTTGCTTCGTGTTTACAACTCTCGTTTTGATACATTTGGTTCTTTGAGTTGTAACACTTAAACTCGATGGTCGTCTGCTACTTATTTGCCACTTTGTGATGCGACGATAAATTCCGCATGTGCGACGATAAATTCCACACTTAGATCATTTTGTAGACGTCCATTCTCTGTTATGCATGTCATTATCTTCACATACCTTCACATGCATAGTGGATTGTCATCATAAGTTGAAGAGGATCTCCACAAGTACAACCTGCCATGTGCATTTGCATTCCAAAAGCAAATTACTTATATGCACATCTTCAGGGGGAGCCCTTGCAACTTATGAAGAAAATTCCTTATTCTTTACAATTTCACATATTATATTCCCCGTTGAAAACTTCAACTAGTTTGTCATCAATCACCAAAAAGGGGGAGATTGTAAGTGCATCTAGTGCCACCCATAGTTGGTTTTGGAGTATTGACCACAAACCTAGTTGAGGGACTGATGTGTTTGTGAGAATTGCAGGATAACACAGGTAGAAGTCCCTCATTGATTCGGTTTTCCTACCAGAGATGACCCCTAAAAATGTACGAAGACATTGATGTCAAAGGTGGTATATGAAGATATTCACATTGAAGACTATGACAAGAGAAGACATCGCATGAAGCCTATGGAGCTCGAAGACTTAGATCTTTCGTAGTTCTTTTTCTTCTTTGTTGAGTCATAGCAACCACCATACTGTTAAGTGGGGTCCAAGAGAACCAGTCAGAAAGACTGAAGTGATGCTTAACCAAAACCTATGTCTTCGAGTGAAGACTATGAGAGCGAATCTTGTCCAGAGTCGGACAAGTCAGCTTTGCTTGTAGCCCAAGTAAAGCTGTCGCGTGAGTTTGAAATCAGACCGTTGGAACACGTGTCAGTTCCCTAGTGACCCAGGGTCATTTCGGACAAATCAGGTCGGGTTGCCTAGTGGCTATAAATAGCCCACCCCCTACAACCATAAATGGTTGGCTGCTCAGAGTTAAAGTACGGCTTTTGTCGTTTGAGAGCAACCCACCTCGAAGCCTTTGAGAGAGAATTCCTTGCGAGGATAAAGCCCTAACCACCCAGAGCCAAAGATTATTAGGCATCACTTAAGTCTTCTTGTCTGTGTGATCTGAAGACTTATTACACTTGAGGACTGTGAATCCTCCAGCAGGTTAGGCGTCGCGTTCTGAGCATCCAAGAGACATTGTGGATTGCCGGTGAACGAAGTCTTGAAGGTTTGGGAGTCTACCTTGAAGACTTACCAGAGTGATTGGGCGAGGTCTGTGTGACCTTAGTTCAAGGGGAATACGATGAGGACTGGGTGTCCTGAGCAGCGTGTTCAGGACTGGGTGTCCGGGACTGTGTGTCCTCAGGTTTAAATACCTAGCCGCCCTAACCAGACGTACAGTTGTCACAGCAACTGGAACTGGTCCAACAAATCATTGTCTTCGACGAGTCACTGGTTTCATCCTTCCCTTCCCTTTACTTACTGTTGGTCCCACTACTAGGGAAGAGCCTACCAGCAGCGAGGGTTTTGGGCCTCTCAGTAGCGCGGGCACCGGCGCTACTAATAAGGCGCTACAGCTAACGTATAGCAGTAGCGCCGGTTGTCCCACGCTACTGCTATACATGAATAGCTGTAGCGCTCTTTGGTAAAGGGCGCTACTGATATTATCTGTAGCGCTGTTTGCTGGGACGCGCTACTGACAATGCGGCGCTACTGCTAAATTTCCCCCTTGCTACTACTAGTTTATTTATTAGTTTTTTTCCTGCATATTTGTTTTTTATTTGAATAGGCTTTATACAATAATCTTTAGCATATCATACACATACAAATGTAATCATAGCATATACATACAATTAGTCTCATGAAATCATGTCATCATCATAATCATCATCCAACACAAAGTGGTCTCTCGTCATCATCTCAAAAATAGCGATACAAGTCTCGAATGATATGCAAATACATCGTCATCCATCTAAAACAATGATATACGCGAGAAGAGCTATCACTTTGAGAACATGAGTTCGTATCCCTCTTTCGCATTAGCGTGAACCTCTAAACTAACTACTGCCTATCGCTCGGAAACCGGAAGGGCCTGACACTCCGGCCACTTGTCGTATATATACTCCTGGCATAGCACTTCTTCGCCATCTATGATCTATGCACCTGCATCATCACATGAGTCGATGATATGCAACATATATAGTTGAGCAACAGAAAGAGACAGACTTAGCAAAAATAAAAACAACATATCATAAGCATAAATAACAAAGTTCATCGTACCCCAAAATACCCTAACTAGAGTGATTTTCGCTAGTCGAGGAGGAGGACGGTTTAATTACATCACAAATAAAGTTTCACCGTGCATAACTCAAAGTTTTGTCATACAGAAAGTATGGACTAAATGGACACATTGTCATATATCGACAATCACTCCAACATGTCGTTCCATCCATCCAAGTCAGGGAGATAGTCCCCGAGCCTAGTGAAAGGCTTCAGGTCGAGACGCTGAGAGGCTATCCATGTTCGGACGTCTTCCCGCGACATTTGTCCTTCTCCGTAGAACATCCCTGTTTTTCCGACGACCTCCTTCATGATGATTTGGGCAAGTTCGCGCTGGATGTTATAGAACTCAGCTCGAAGTCGATGATCCTCGATATCTCCTATGTCCTTTGCCCATTGCAGAATATGGGCATCACCGGATCTGGTGACATGCGAAGGTTCTGGTGATCCCGTCTCTACTCCAGCATGTGGTGTAGGACATAGAATCCATCATTAAGAGAATCGTTCGGTTGCTGGATGTAGCAGAAGTCGGTCTTATGGCCGAAGGCGACCCTGCCACCCCTTCTCTTCTTGTCCCTGACCTCTCCACCCCTTGCTTGGTAGTAAAACATAGCACTATCGAGAACATCCTTGATGTGGGTGTAATCCTTTTTGTGAATGTTCTTCGACGAGTCCAAGTAAAGAGCGTGGGAGAATCGGGGGTAGAGGATGATGAGGACGGCGCACCCGCCGCTGCGCAAAATAAGTCCTCAAATTAATTAGCCTCCACCGTGTAAATGAATGATTGAAATCGAAGGAAGGATAGCAGCGCGGATGACTTACACGGGATGATAAGGCACGAGAATTGCCTCCTTGTCCTTATTGGCGAGCATGAAATTGACGATGTAATCCCTCGCGTATTCACAGTGATTTGTGCAGACTCCCAAGAAGCCCTCGTGCATGTAGTACGGGTCAGCGACACAGATATGAGATATCTGCTCAACCCCAATGATGTAGTTCATGTGCAAGGCATAAAGGCGGACAAACATAAAATCCAGCTTCTTCACGTGAAACATGTCGAATATGTAATCGAATCAGAGGAAGAACTTATCCGCGGGGAAGCTGTCGATGTACGAAATTTGCCGCGGAACGTTAACCACGTAGAGTGGGTATCCTGGATCTTTAGAGGCGATGAGGTATTTCTCTACCCGCAGCACATCGTCATGAAGTCTCTTTAGATCGCCGAATCTGGCCCGTAGCGCTGTTGCAGGTAGGATTGGTTGACCGGGGATATGCCATTTATCCGCACCGGGGATATCTATACGGTCCTGAAGCCGAGGCTGCTGAGGCGGCTGGATCATAGAAACAACTTTTTTGCCTTTCCTCGCTCTCTTCCTAAATTTCTTTACTACCGGAAGGTCGTCCATAATATGTTGAGACGGCAATTCAGGCACCGACTCATGACGCTCAAACCCTGAGGAGGCGCCAGTATAGACATACTGTTCAGCAGCGCCATCGTCATCCTCATCCTCATCCATGGCGACGTCATCAGCGACTAATGGAGCCTCCTCCTTACCCCATCTGCTATCACCCAACCTGACACCCGACGATAATTGGGTAGGGGGGGTGTTGATGTTCATACCTTGCTGAGGCTGCGTGCTCGTGGGTGTGCTCCCGGCCGCCTCCAAACAAAGCAGACTCTTTGGCCACAACAGGACCCACCCAACATTGCAACAATCACCAAGCCGCCGCGGTGTCTCGTCGTCATCCCCCAGTAGTACTGGAGGAGGCAAATTCTCGTGGCCCGGGTTGACACTGGCCACGTAAACCTTGAAGACGTTCAGGGGGATCGGCTGGCTGTGGAACAATGGTTCCTTTGGCTCCATTATCGTCGCCTTCCCCACGTTCACCTTCTGGTCGCCGATGGTGTACAATATGGTGCACGGGGTTTCGTCGGCCTGCAAAGAAAAGTCTATGACGTGAGACATCTGAAAGGCAGCGAAAACGGGAGATTATACATTTATATTGAAGGGGGCCGGTGTGACAGATACCGTGAGGGCGTCGAGCTCAGCCAAAGACGAAGCACCGCCTAGCACGTCCGGTGCGGGAGTTGGTGCAGCTGCAGGTGCTGGTGCAACGCTAGTCGAGCTGCTCCCCGCCAAGAAGTCAGCAAGGGGAAAGTCCGCTGCATCTTTTTTTGGATTTTGCCTGGTCCAATTGAAAACGGCCGGAACCAAGGTAGTAGAAATGTCTAAAGCCACCTATTTTGCAGCAGCCACCGCTGTTGCGACTGTCTCATTTGATTTCTTCTCAACCGCAATCTCAACCCTCTTGTCGACGTTTTCTTCATTTAACCTCCGTCTTTCCTTTCTCTCCTCCGTGGTCTCACGGTAGTACTTCTTCCACGTGGCGCCGTATCTGACACCGTGCACGCGTACATACGACGGTCGAGTATCCACCGGTTGTTGTTTCAATATGTTCAACGCCCGGTTGAATGGAGTGTCCCACTTGGGCCTCGCCAATGCCTCAGACGGCGAGTCGCTTTCGGCCGCAATCCTGTGCTGCTCTCTCTGCAAAAGGCACAGCGGTCGTTTACAAATATGACTAACGTGTGCAGTCGAATTGATCAGAAACTAAAATTACCAGCAGTCTCATGAACTCCGTAATGACCGGTGTTGTCTCGTAAACCTTTTTCACTGGGTCCCAACGGTGCCGAGCCCTGAGGACGTCACACTCCCGCGGGATGGTGAACTCTTCCAAGGGGTCTAGGATGCCCAGACTCGCGGCTTCCGCGTCCTCCTTGGCCCATTTGGACCTCTTTCCACCGTAACCACGGCTTCCGAGGTGGTGGTTCCCAATGTTCCTCTCTTGAAGCCCCTTCATGCACTTAGACTTTTTTTTGGCATCTTCGGCCTCGCAAGCCTCCTTGAATATTTGAAACCGCTCTTCCGTGATTGTCGGATTATCCTTTACAATCTCGGAGTAGGGTTCCTTCTTGTCGATGATACTTGCTTTCACTCGACTTTCCAGGCGGCCAACGCGTCGCTAAACTTGGTCATGGCGTGTTTGTTTATCTTCTTCATTGCTGGGTCCTCATCTGGATCTTTATAATCCTTCTCATTCCGGCCCGGGAACAAGAATATCTGGTGAAACTTCTTTAGGAGGGAGCTCCTCATATTTTCTATCTTCTGTAGTTTCTCATCGTTGATGGTGGCGGTTGTCCGTACGATGCAGCCTATTTGATTGCTATAGCATCGACGCGCTACCTCGAGCGCCGTTGGCTCAAAATTGCCGTCGTCCACCTCCGTGACCACCACTCTAGTAGTCCTGAGTTTGTTAGGAACCCGTTGCCTCTTTGCTTTCGGTTCTACACCGGCTCCGCTCCCCGAGGCAGCGCCCGTCTCAGTCTCAGCGCCGGTCTCGATGCCTGTCTGAGTCCGTGTAACATCCCAAAATTCTAAATTTTGGAATGTTATAATAAATAAGATAGATTTGACTGATTGTTTGATTGATTGTCTGAAAGTGAGTGAATTCGAAACTTTTGAAAGTTAAATGAGAGGGAATAAAAGGACTTTCCCAAACTTTCATATTTGCTTTCTGATCTCCAGGAATTCAAATTCTTTTCAACACAAAACCCTAGAGAGAAGATGAAATGACTTCTTCCATTTATTTAAATGACAAGGGTGTTTGAAAAATATTTGAATTTCATTTGAAAATATTCCAATTCTGAAACTTTATGCGACTCAATGATTTTCACGAGAGAAGATAAAATGACTTCTTCAAATTATATGAAATATGAGTTGGGAGTTTCAAAGAATTAAATTCAAAGCTCTTTTTAATTTATTTTCAATTTGGAATGTTATATATGAGATCATCATGCATATCTTATTTTCTTGCATTTTGGTTGATCCTAGAAATTTCACGCAACTCAAGGACCTTCGGAGAGAGTTGGAGATTTCGTTATTTTCATATTTGAGATTTTTCTCGAATTTGAAAAGAGGATCATTCGATTTATTTATTTCATCTTCAATAATTTTCCGTTATCAAAAATATAAGAGAGGGAATAATATGACTTTCCCAAAATATAGGAAAAGTGAAGATTTAGTAAATAGATCAAATTTTGTTTTCCGGTGTTTATTCGCATTTTATTTGGATAGGGAAAAATGCGCGTTTTCGAAAATTTCATTTTAGGTCCGGAGAAAAGTTCATTTTGTTCGGATCATTTTTAGGAGTCGGGGAAAATTTACTTTAGAATTTTTGGAGCTCGTTTAGATTTTCCTTTTCTTGTTTTTCTGCGCGCGGAAACTATTTTAAAAAAAAGAACTCCGCCAGGCCAGCCGGGCCAAAGGCCCAGCCAGCCGGCCTCCTCCCAGCCGCGGGACTTAGGTCGGTTAGCCCCGCCCCTTTCCTTGTTTCGTTTTCTTTCTCATCTAGGATTCCTAATCCTAGTCTATTTCTTGTCCCCTACCCCAAGAAAACCCCTCCCCTCCCCAATATAAATACCCCAACACCCCCCCTTCTAAACCCATCAAATCAAAAGCCCCTCTCCTCCCCAAGCCCCACACCACCCCGCGCCCTACACCGCGCCGCCGCACCTTGCCCCGCCGCCGCCATAGCCGCACCACCCCGCGCCTCCCCAAGCCGCGCTCCACCCCGCGCCCCTCACCACCACCGCCACCACCACCGCCGCCGCCGCCCCTCACCCGCGCCGCTGCCCTTGCGCATCGCCGCCGCCGCCCTAGCACGCCGCCGTCGCCACCGTTCGCCCCGCCTCGCCGGAGGTAGCCCCGTGCCTCTCTTTTTCTTCCCCGCGGTTCGGTTCTTTTAAAAGAAACCGTTCCAGTTTTCTAGATCGGTTTTCCGTTTCTTTTTCCGTTTACTTCTCCGAAACCCTAGATCGGATTCGTTTTCTTTTCCGATTTAGTTGCCTTTGGACCGTTCGCCGGACCGTTCGTACTAACGAACGTGATCACCGGATTCTTCTAGGTTAACAAACGTCCGTTCGTTTAACCGTTCTTCGTTTTCTTTTCGTCGGATTTATTCCGTGTTCTTTCCGATCGCGATCTCAGATCCGATCTTCGTTCCAGTTTATCTTCTCGCTCGTTTATCGGAATCAGGTGATTCAAGCGCCTGGAGTTTCGTTTCGAAACCGCCATTCCGTCTAATCAACTTAATCAAGTTTTTGCCCCGGTAAAGTTTGACCTAGATTCAACTTGCTAGAACCAAGTTGTTTTCTTCCGCCGTTTGTTTTCCGTTTCTTTGTTCGGTTCGTTCTTTCTTTGCAACCGGAGTTCTTAAGTTGAACTATCTGGTTCGTTCTCTTGTTCGAGTTATATTTGTGCATTAGATGAGTACTTATTGTGTGGTTACTATTGCTTGCTTACGATAGATTGACCGGAGTGTGACGAGTAGATCTATCAAGAGTTTTAAGTGCGAATCATCTTCATCTACATTGCAGGCAAGTTCACACTTTGATCATACCTTTTCTACAACCCATGTTTTATTGCATTAGATCAATCCTCACACATTGCATGATTAGGATCTAATTAAATTGTGGGATGGGAAGTAGATGAGGTAGTACCTATTACCTGTATTATTATGAAACCTTTGGGAGTTACTTCTACGTTTGCTTATTATTATGCCACGCTATGCTAGTAGACGTGGATTGGGTGAGTGATATCCATGACAGATGTGAGTTGATAATGTTAATGGTTTATCTAAGGTGGCAACTTAAACACACATCTGGGTGGATTGAGGCACCTGATGTCTATCAGGACTTGCCTGTTTTTTTTCGGACCGCCACCCAGGCTCAAACGGATCATAAGATAATTCATGCTAGAAACTTCTGTGTGCAGCCACATGCTACTATGGGCTCTGGCATAGTTGACTAAGTTGTGCGAACTCTTACGGGGTGGACTAGCAGATGTAGGGGAAGTAGGTGTACCGGTCTACCCCACATGTAAGGTGCTAGCGCTTCTGAAAGACTATGTCTCGGTCATCCGTTTCTCAAACACCATTTAGTGCGAGAAAACAAACGGAGGCGATCGAGTCATGTGGGGAAAAGTGCGCAAACCTCTGTAGAGTGTACAAACTAATCATGATTAGCCGTGTCCCCGGTTATGGACAACTTGAGTATCTAGTACTGGAATATCGTGTGAATCTCAACATGTTACTTCTAATTAATGTTGTTGGGTTTTAATTATTTTTAATTGGGATTGAGAATGCTATCAACCATTCTCAATGTTTCACAACCACCTTGATAGTTAAATAAATTTATTCCTTTGCAGTAGGGAAAAATTGGCTTTTCGCAAAAACCTTATAACCATAGAGCCTTTCCACCAGCCATATATGCATATAGTGATAGCCATTGTTCATCACTTTCTCTATGGTGTGAATTTGCCAGTACATTCAATGTACTGACCCGTTTCGGGCTGCAACGTCTTATGTTGCAGGTTTCTTACGACGAGTAAGTGATACATTAGGGTTACGATTTCTACACTCAACTTTGCCGTTGGTGTTGATGGGAAACCACAACCGTGTTGCTTCCGCTATATGGATTGAGGTAATAGTATTTACGTTACTTTATACATGTGATTTACCTCTGTTATAAATCCTTCGAGTACTGTGTGTGTCAGCATACCGATCCAGGGATGACACCTAAGCACAGAGACTTGACCCATTCGGGTCGGGTCGCTACAAGATGGTATCAGAGCACATGTTGACTGTAGGACGTGACCCTAGAAATTGGCAAGCCCATAGCAAAGATTTTTCTCTACAACTTTCCCTTTCAAAAAGACCTTTTATCTCTCTTCTCATCTGAGCTTATTCAAAAATTCCCTTTAGTGAAACCATACCCCTTTCCCTTTTGATCACTCGAAGATTCGACTGATGAGACCACTCCAAGAAGTACAAGATATCGGACAACCGAGACCATTCGGAATGAAGAGAATTTTACCATACATTATGATAATGGAAACTACAGTTGTTGAAGACTCTGAAGACTAGGAGAATTGGAGGCTCTGAAGAATTCCCAGATTTATATGACCTGGGAAGGCTACCCTTATGGAACTTGGCAGACTATGGAAGTGTCAATACCCGAGATCAAGGTGTATTGGAGAAAGACCAAAACATGGAGAGTTGAGAACTCAAAGATTTGTCAAGGAAAACCCTAAGGCAGGAGATATCAACTGTGGAGAGATAGATCATGGAAATGACAAGGGCAGAAAGACGGTTATCCGTGATGTCATCACCCGCTAATGCTATTGTCACCGTGCTGAGTTAAGGATGCAAGTCTTCAGAATGGATTTGATGGAAGAAGGCTGATGGAGCACCTAGCATAAGATGAAGTTTTAACCTTAGCTAGTGTATCACCAGGATCTGGAGTATTACATCAAGAAGTTAAGATGGAGCCACAAGAAGCCGTATTTGAAAGGAAGCATTTCGTGAAGGACTCAGGACCCAAAAGTTGAAAGTAGCCAAGCTAGAGAAGTAAAACCTCGAGATACCGGAGAACTGTCAGGAACTGAAGGACCGTATGACCATGGTTCATGTGAAGGATGTTGAAACCAGAAGTTTGAAATGCAAGTCCAGAATATTAAAGGATGTCACGAGAGATTTCACGTCAATAGAGGTGATCTAGCCAAAGGAGTTGAGAAGGATAAGCACGACCGGAAGAAGCTATTGGAGGCATGAACAAGACTTGAAGAGTTTGGCGACGATGACCTTAGCAGACCAAACCCCTATTATACACCTACATTAGATGCGACGATTGTGAGCTCTCATTTGTTTGATGTTTTTCGACAGCCACAACAAAAATCTATCTTTTCAAAACTTTTGTTTGTATTGTGTGCATCCCCCTCTCTTGATCTCTCTTATCTCACCCCAAAACCCATGGACCCAACAGAGGATGAATGGAGATGAGCTTGTATATCGGGACCAATGAGTCAATTGGAGACAGACCGATGGATTCGGAACATGGAGGATCATATGGAGAACAACCCTATAGTCGGAAAGGATATGGCCCAGCATGCTCTTCGGTGCTTTGAAAGAGGTGCTGTTACTTGGTGGAGAATGTACCAAACCATCAACGGATGGCAAGGAGTAACCACTTGGAAAGAATTTAAGTTGACTTTGCTAAAGTCTCAGTTTGTGTCCCAGAAGTTGAAGCCTTATGGAAAGGACATGAAGAAACCTTGTGCATGCAAGCTTTGTGGAGAAATATGACACACCCATAAAGAACACAAGGATGAGTGCCCTAATTGTGAAGGAAGTCACCTAGTTGAAGAATGCCCAACTAGGCAGATTACTTGTTTCTTGTGTAAAGGGACTACCCACTATCCTGCTCAGTGTCACATTTACCCCATGGTACAAAGAACCATCCAGCAGAAGGAAGAAGCAATGAAAGGAGCCCTTATGGGAATTTTAGAAGAAGCTGTGATGGAGGACACATCTAAAGAGGACTCGAGTAAACCCTGCACTAAGTCTTGCTATTCATGTGGTGAAGAAGGACACATCTCCCAAAATTGTTTGAATGGGGATCTAGTAGAATTCCCGACGGAGGAAGTAGCGTATGACCCACAGGAAATAGAAGCTCTGATTGGAATGGAAAAGACCAGGAAGAGAAACCGATTGGAGCCCAGGAGTAACCTGAGTCATATCACATGTTACAGGTGTAAGGAGTCAGGGCACTACCTCAGCAGTTGCCCAAAAAGGAAACCTCGATACTTGTCAGAAGTAATATGTTTTAGTTGTAATAAAGCAGGGCACTTTGCCAGAGATTGTCCGAAGGAGAAGGAGACTTGTGATAAATAGTTGAGTTTGCAACAAAAGAAATGGAGTAGTAGAAATGAGAACATTTTCCTTTTATATTGAGGTGTTGAGTTGAGACATGTAATGGAAAAGTGAGGGATGGTAATCACTTGAGAATGAATAAAGTTAGCAGTGTTGGTACTGATTTGGATTTTATGAGTTACTCTATGAGGAAAGATGTTGACCATTTTTGAGGATATGAGAAATATGGTCTATAAAATATTGGAGCATTTTAAGGGTGGTAGTACCCTATAAGAACTCTTGACCCATGGAAAAGATAAGCATACTCCACTGTAATGGATTTCGGACAAAAATGAATACGAGTTTTGTCTCGATATGTGTGATGCCCCAAGAGTATGTGGGATGAAGTTGGAGACCGACAGTTGTTTGGACCAAAGGTGATCAAAGGAGTCAGAAGAGAATGTTAAGTTGATTCGAGATAGACTGAAGGTAGCTCAGTTCAGGCAGAAGAGTTATGTAGACTCAAAAACTCAAGGAGGTAGTCTATGAAATTGGAGACAGAGCATGTCATCATGTGTGACCCCTCTGCGAGGAGTTAAACAATTTGGAGTTAAGGGACAGTTAGCCCCGAGATTTGCAGGACCATACCGAGTTTTGTATCGTATGGGAGAAGTGGCCTACAAGTTGGAGTTACCCGAAGGACTGTCAGGAGTTCAAGATGTGTTTCACGTTTCCCAGTTGAAGAAGTGCCATGCAGAGATGGCCAATATTCCCCTGCAAGGACGCTTGACCGCGGAAAGGATAATGATGTTCCACGAAGTAAAGTATGGACTTCATAAGTATAAGTTTTTATCTCGGTATGAGGGATATTCCATGAGGATGAAGAGATGAATTACTATTGGATATAAAGGAGGTATGATGTTGGTAATATGGAGCAATGGCAACCCCATGACAAGTCTTAGTACTCACGTCTTGGTTGGGTGCCAATAGAAGGAAGGAAGACAGTACAATTAGAATGATTTAAGTATGCTAGGAAGCTGGAAGCTGGATGTTGGAATAATGACTAGTTGCCCAATGATAAGTTCAAGGACTACAAGTGATGAGATGGGCTATAACCCACAGGCCCCAGGACCTGCCAAGAATCAAGCACATTCTTGCTGAAGGAAAAACCCTGGAAGTTGATATACCTTTGTCGACAGACGATTTTATAGGATTTTACGCAAAACTTGAGAGTTGTTAAGAAACGATAGATGTTTGTTTGGCTTGCAGAATCTATGGATATATCCGAACTTGATTCGTCGACAAGAGAAACTCTGCAATGCTTGTGAGGATGACCGAGTGTTAGAATGCGAGATTCGCTAAACCGTATACAAGGTAATGATTTGGGTGCGGGATGGATTGATCACCATACCGACTTACTCTTATTATTCGCCTTGCTATATGGGATGGTAAATCTGAGTGACTTACCTATAGTAAAGAGATGACGATCAAAACCCTGTTTAAACTTAGAATGGTATAAGTATTTTTCCCTTGTACACGGCAGTTGTGCCAACCGTAGGTTATACGGTGGGGATCAACCAAGACCCATTTCCTGCAGGAGAAACCATAAATTGTTGACCACCATGAGATATCGAAAGTTGTTTAGATTTGGCTCCAGACCCGTCAGCTAAGAAGACCCAATCTCGGAAGAACCTTACCAAGATGAAAGGATAGAAAAATTGTGGTAAGGTTATGCCACTACCGGAAGAGCTCAGAGAAGGAATTTTCTCGAGGATCTGAGAAGACCGACACTGTCAAGAATAAGGATGGAGTATATGAGTTTTGATAGAACTGTAACCATGATTCTAAGGGTGGTAGCACCCCAGACACCGTGTGATGATCGATGGATTTTGAGAAGACCCCCAAACCCTGACCTTTTCTTGCTAGCCTCTCCGAATCTCGAGGACGAGATTCCTTTTAAGGGTGGTAGGTTTGTAACATCCCAAAATTCTAAATTTTGGAATGTTATAATAAATAAGATAGATTTGACTGATTGTTTGATTGATTGTCTGAAAGTGAGTGAATTCGAAACTTTTGAAAGTTAAATGAGAGGGAATAAAAGGACTTTCCCAAACTTTCATATTTGCTTTCTGATCTCCAGGAATTCAAATTCTTTTCAACACAAAACCCTAGAGAGAAGATGACATGACTTCTTCCATTTATTTAAATGACAAGGGTGTTTGAAAAATATTTGATTTTCATTTGAAAATATTCCAATTCTGAAACTTTATGCGACTCAATGATTTTCACGAGAGAAGATAAAATGACTTCTTCAAATTATATGAAATATGAGTTGGGAGTTTCAAAGAATTAAATTCAAAGCTCTTGTGAATTTATTTTCAATTTGGAATGTTATATATGAGATCATCATGCATATCTTATTTTCTTGCATTTTGGTCGATCCTAGAAATTTCACGCAACTCAAGGACCTTCGGAGAGAGTTGGAGATTTCGTTATTTTCATATTTGAGATTTTTCTCGAATTTGAAAAGAGGATCATTCGATTTATTTATTTCATCTTCAATAATTTTCAGTTATCAAAAATATAAGAGAGGGAATAATATGACTTTCCCAAAATATAGGAAAAGTGAAGATTTAATAAATAGATCAAATTTTGTTTTCCGGTGTTTATTCGCATTTTATTTGGATAGGGAAAAATGCGCGTTTTCGAAAATTGCATTTTAGGTCCGGAGAAAAGTTCATTTTGTTCGGCTCATTTTTAGGAGTCGGGGAAAATTTACTTTAGAATTTTTGGAGCTCGTTTAGATTTTCCTTTTCTTGTTTTTCTACGCGCGGAAACTATTTAAAAAAAAAGAACTCCGCCAGGCCAGCTGGGCCAAAGGCCCAGCCAGCCGGCCTCCTCCCGGCCGTGCGTGCGCCAAGGCACCAGGCGCCAGCCGCCGTCGCCCTGGCCGAGTCCCAGCGGGACTTAGGTCAGTTAGCCCCTCCCCTTTCCTTGTTTCGTTTTCTTTCTCATCTAGGATTCCTGATCCTAGTCTATTTCTTGTCCCCTACCCCAAGAAAACCCCTCCCCTCCCCAATACAAATACCCCAACACCCCCCCTCTAAACCCATCAAATCAAAAGCCCCTCTCCTCCCCAAGCCCCACACCACCCCGCGCCCTACACCGCGCCGCCGCACCTTGCCCCGCCGCCGCCATAGCCGCACCACCCCGCGCCTCCCCAAGCCGCGCTCCACCCCGCGCCCCTCACCACCACCACCGCCGCCACCGCCACCGCCGCCCCTCACCCGCGCCGCCGCCCTTGCGCATCGCCGCCGCCGCCCTAGCACGCCGCCGTCACCACCGTTCGTCCCGCCTCGCCGGAGGTAGCCCCGCGCCTCTCTTTTTCTTCCCCGCGGTTCGGTTCTTTTAAAAGAAACCATTCTGGTTTTCTAGATCGGTTTTCCGTTTCTTTTTCCGTTTACTTCTCCGAAACATTAGATCGAATTCGTTTTCTTTTCCGATTTAGTTGCCTTTGGACCGTTCGCCGGACCGTTCGTCCTAACGAATGTGATCACCGGATTCTTCTAGGTTAACGAACGTCCGTTCGTTTAACCGTTCTTCGTTTTCTTTTCGTCAGATTTATTCCGCGTTCTTTCCGATCGCGATCTGAGATCCGATCTTCGTTCTAGTTTATCTTGTCGCTCGTTTATCGGAATCAGGTGATTCAAGCGCCTGGAGTTTCGTTTCGAAACCGCCGTTCCGTCTAATCAACTTAAACAAGTTTTTGCCCCGGTAAAATTTGACCTAGATCCAACTTGCTAGAACCGAGTTGTTTTCTTCCGCCGTTTGTTTTCCGTTGCTTTGTTCGGTTCGTTCTTTCTTTGCAACCGGAGTTCTTAAATTGAACTATCTGGTTCGTTCTCTTGTTCGAGTTTTATTTGTGCATTAGATGAGTATTTATTGTGTGGTTACTATTGCTTTCTTACGATAGATTGACCGGAGTGTGACGAGTAGATCTATCAAGAGTTTTAAGTGCGAATCATCTTCATCTACATTGCAGGCAAGTTCACACTTTGATCATAACTTTTCTACAACCCATGTTTTATTGCATTTGATCAATCCTCACACATTGCATGATTAGGATCTAATTAAATTGTGGGATGGGAAGTAGATGAGGTAGTACCTATTACCTGTATTATTATGAAACCTTTGGGAGTTACTTCTACGTTTGCTTATTATTATGCCATGCTATGCTAGTAGACGTGGATTGGGTGAGTGATATCCATGACAGATGTGAGTTGATAATTTTAATGGTTTATCTAAGGTGGCAATTTAAACACACATCTGGGTGGATTGAGGCACCTGATGTCGATCAGGACTTGCCTATTTTTTTTTCGGACCGCCACCCAGGCTCAAAGGGATCATAAGATAATTCATGCTAGAAACTTTCGTGTGCAGCCACATGCTACTATGGGCTCTGGCATAGTTGACTAAGTTGTGCGAACTATTACGGGGTGGACTAGCAGATGTAGGGGAAGTAGGTGTACCGGTCTACCCCACATGTAAGGTGCTAGCGCTTCTGAAAGACTATGTCTCGGTCATCTGTTTCTCAAACACCATGTAGTGCGAGAAAACAAACGGAGGCGATCGAGTCATGTGGGGAAAAGTGCGCAAACCTCTGCAGAGTGTACAAACTAATCATGATTAGCCGTGTCCCCGGTTATGGACAACTTGAGTATCTAGTACTTGAATATCATGTGAATCTCAACATGTTACTTCTAATTAATGTTGTTGGGTTTTAATTATTTTTAATTGGGATTGAGAATGCTATCAACCATTCTCAATGTTTCACAACCACCTTGATAGTTAAATAAATTTATTCCTTTGCAGTAGGGAAAAATTGGCTTTTCGCAAAAACCTTATAACCATAGAGCCTTTCCACCAGCCATATATGCATATAGTGATAGCCATTGTTCATCACTTTCTCTATGGTGTGAATTTGCCAGTACATTCAATGTACTGACCCGTTTCGGGCTGCAACGTCTTATGTTGTAGGTTTCTTACGACGAGTAAGTGATACGTTAGGGTTACGATTTCTACACTCAACTTTGCCATTGGTGTTGATGGGAAACCACAACCTTGTTGCTTCCGCTATATGGATTGAGGTAATAGTATTTACGTTACTTTATACATGTGATTTACCTCTGTTATTAATCCTTCGAGTACTGTGTGTGTCAGCATACCGATCCAGGGATGACACCTAAGCACAGAGACTTGACCCATTCGGGTCGGGTCGCTACAGTCTGAGCGCCGGTCTCAGTCTCAGCACCAGTCTGCGTGTCGGTCTCAGTCCCCGATACCACCGGTGGGCCCAGCAATAACATCGGTTGATCATCGGTAAGGCTAAAAAATTCGTCTGCCGCCCGGTAGGCGTCGTCGCAATCACCAGAACCCTGTCCTTCATCGTTGCTAGCCATGTTTCCAATGATTAAATCTAGTCAATTAATTCTAGACCTAATAAAATGAATAATGACATAAAAAAGGCCTATTGTTTTGCAGGAACGTTGACTCCTTCCTGGTGCGGCAAATCACACGGGCACTCGATATGTCCTAGTTTGTAGCACAAGTCATGCCGAAATTCACGGAAAATTTCGGCATGACCTTTGCTAAAAAGTGGACAAATCGAGAACCTGAAATTTGCCGGAACGGAAATCAATCAACATTTCCGCAAAATATATATAGGCCACTCAGCTTCATTGAAACAACAAAGCTACCTTCATTGAAACAACAAAGCTACCTGGGCACAAACAACATGACCACTTCAATGAAAAGATATAATCAACAATGAGAGTCTAGGAAGGGATCATATTTAAAATAAAACTTGCCTAAATAACCTAGATAATTAACCTAATCAAACTAGTTAACCTGACTAGTTCTCTGTCAAAGCCCTAACTAAATTTTTGTACTAACCTAGGTAATTAACCTAATTAAACTAGTTAACCTAACTACTTCTCTGTCAAAGCCCTAACTAAATTTTTGCCCTAACCTAGATAAGTAACATAATTAAACTAGCTAACCTATGCATGAGAGAGAGAGAGGAGGGGTGGGGGCTTACAGAGGATGGCTCCGGTGGTGGCGAGGGAGGCAGTGATGGCGAGGGAGGCAGGGGCGTCTCTGGTGCCGGCGAGGGAGGCAGTTCTGGCGAGGGAGGATCCGGTGGCTTCGACGGCGGCTCCGGTGACGTTGATGAGGCCGCGCAGCTCCGTGGCGTTCGGGGCGGCTCCGATGGCGTCGACGGCGCACGGCTCTGGTGGCTCCGGGGGCGTCGACGTCGGCAGGAGACGGCGGCAAAGTGGGGCGACGACGAATCGGGGAGATGGCGGTGGGGTGGGTCGAGAGATTTGGGGGGCAAATGGTGGCCGGGGGGGAACGGTTTTTTGGTTAAGTCAAAACTAGCGGTAGCGCGTTCCGTAGAACGCGCTATAGCTAAGGTAGCTATAGCGCTTTTTCCAAAACACGCTACTGCTATACATATGTAAGTTTCTCTCTTTTTATTTCCTTTTCTGTTTCTATAGCGGGGGTCCTCGAAACGCGCTACAGCTGCGTTAGTTACAACGCCTCTTGCTAACACACCCTACAGCTAAGCCTTTCTCTGTTTTTTCGCTTTTTCATTTATTTTGCTTTACATTTTATTTTTTTTCTTTCTGCTTTTTCTGTTTCTTTTATTTTCATTTACTTTTCTATTTGTTTTTCATTTTATTTTATTTCTATTAGCAGTAGCGCTGTTACAGGGAAAGGCGCTGCTACTCATGCCCTAGCGGTAGCGCGCTTCCTGCAAGGCCGCTACTGCTATGCGTAGCCCATCGTTCCAGCAATGGGAATATTAGTAGTAGCGCTTTTACGGGCACACGCGCTACTGCTAGAATCGTATCTGCAGCGCATTTTATTTTAAACCGCTACTGCTATCTAGCACTAGCGCCCTTTTTTTAACCCGTGGTGTTGCTAAATTTCTGTGTATAAAGTTTTCCCTAGTAGTGTCCCTGTGAAGTCATTGTATGATTGCACTATCTTTTGTCTTCACTAAGTTACTGCATGTTCTGTTTGGCTTCATAGTATCTTCCTACTTGATCCTCACTACATTGCTGCTATTAGTCATTGTGCTTTCACTTCATTGAATATTTGACTATTGTTTGCCTAGTGTAGTCTACCTTCCGCTGCATGGTAATAGGTTTATTTCTATCGTTTGTCTTCGAAACTTCCACGTTTTGAAGACTTTCATAAAAATCGCCTATTCACCCCCCTCTAGTCAATATAACGCACTTTCAACTTTATAAGGTCTTATGTGAATAATTAATAAAGTGGCTGCATGCATCGTCCAAATGCAGAGGCCGGGGGTCCTCCTCATTTTCTAAAAAAAAGATGTTCCATCATATTTATTTTTTTAATGCATCCTGAATTGTCAATCCACAACTTTCAAAATGCCATAATCTTTTGGATTTTTATTCCCATCTACAAGCTACTGTACTATCTCGAGCAAAGATTACAATACCCTTCTCATTGAAATCAGTAATGTCATCTTTGTTGCTGCGGTTGTAGAACTAGAAGTTTTGTTCATGTTTTATTTCGAACCATTGGCATGCATGTAGGTTTCCTAGACAATTTGACATCCAACTATGTGCTCCAGTGAAAATGTAAATTGGCTCTTCCATAACCTGTCATATTTGTCTGTTTCTACACCTATGCATATTCTGATGACAGAGACAACACATGTTTTTCCCATATGCCTCCCATTCACAAATTATTGTCGTGTTGCACCATAACAAACCATTGTAATTGTCACTACACTCACTCTCTCTCTGGAGCCTCAACTTCTTATGACTTAGTTTGGGTGCTAAGCATGTCGTGATAAGATAAGTAGGAGGTTACAAAGGTGGCGGGTCCTTTATAAGGGCGGGTCATGCTTAGATCTGCTTGGTTGAGAGCATTACCCATCCATTAACCCGAAAGTAAAACCAACCATCATGTAGTACAATATAAATCTCAATATTAAGGTGCTTCAGTTAGTTGGCACTGCATGCAATAAAAACTGAGAAGAGGTATTTTTTAGTAGTATAACGAATCGACAAATGGGTTACTGATTCCTGGTGGGCTCCGAGGCGTCACTGGGGGCGTGGCTGTGCAGCAGCATAAAATTGTGGTTAGTCTAGCAGCGGTTCCAGGCTAGCCGGGGCAAGGGCCTTGTGTGTACTTGTGTGGCACGCAATCACCCCAACTTGGTACTTGCTCAAGTACCCATTATCACTCATTAGCACTTCGATGAACTGATTCGTCTATTTTTTATTTGACTGCTTCATGGAGTGCATTGTCTGAAAATTTATCAGCTGTGCATAACTAGCTAATTTTTTTAAATAATACATTTTTTATTAATTTGCACAAATATTACGCCGAAAAAATAATTTTCAAAAATAATACACGGTCGGCCCACTGCAGGCCGACTGGGCCTAGTCAGCCCGCAGCAGGCCGAGTGGGCGCAGTCGGCCAGTAGCCGGCCGACAGCTGGCCCGCCTGCCACGTGTCGGCCGCGCATTGGGCAGGCGACGTCGCGAGGGCGAGGGAGGGAGCTGTCGGCGCGGGCGGTCACGGGGGCGCCCCTGTCAGCCTACCGCGGGCCGATCCGCCTATTGCTGGCCGACAGGGTGCAGCCCCACCTCGCGTGGTTGGCCCGGCTCCCTGTGGCCTTATCCTCATTTTCGTCCACGCTCCAGACAAGAGCTTCTTTTCTTCTTCTGTTCTTTCCTTCTCCTCTCTCTACACGAAAATGCCTCCAATTTCTAGACCTAAATGAGCCTGTTTTTTGCGGTTTTGGCACCGTGAATGGATTCAACTTAGTTAGGGCAGCCAAATTAGGTCTCGATCTACTGATGGGGTAGCTCGTGGTGGTCGTGGTGAGCATTTTGATGGAGGTGGAGGAGGTGGTGGTGAAGTTGGGGCAGTGTGGTGGAGGTGGTGGCCACCGTTCGTCGTTCTTCGTTTGCACGCACGCTTCAAGGGTATATTTCAACAAACATTTTATTTTTCGTAGGTGCTCCGGTAGTATTTGTTAATATGTTTCGATGTGGAATAAATTACGTGTGCGATTATTGTTATTTGCCCCGGTAGTATACGTAAATATATTTAGATGTCAACTAATTAGTTGTGTAAAAATGTGTAGTTGCTCTAGTAATATTCCGTACTATATGTGGATGTCAAGTACTTAGGAGTGTCGGTATTTGTAGTAGCTCCGAAAAAAGGTCCGTAATATAGGCAGTCCAGTCAAATATATTAATCTGTCAATATTTGTGGTTTCTCCGGCAAATATTCGTAATATACTTGTAGGTGTGTGAATTGTATTAGTTGCTCCGTTCATATTATGTAATATATAGCTAGCTAATATATAGACATGTATAATATTTGTTAGTGGGGGTATTTTAAGTTGTTGCTTAAGACTTGTATTTCGTTGTTGAAAAAAATAAATAGATGAGCCGAGATGTCCGATGTAGTGAAGTTCAGATTTTACTAGGGTCCTGGTACTATCCAAACAACTAAGATGGGAGTAGATCTGAGTGAATTTACTCACATAGAGGTGCCAATGAGCGCACCTCAAACATGGTCTGTCAGTCAGTTGAAAGAATGGATTGCGGCAAGTTTAGGTCTTGATACTGAAACACACACCGTCGGTGAACATGCATTGTGGACACGGTCAAGTTCAATAATTTACTTTTATTTGAGACCAATAGAGCAAGACTCCGATTGGGTGCGGTGGTTACAAGGTTGTGAACGATGGGGATGCAATCCTGTTGCTTTAGTGCTTCCCGTCGTGAAGGAGGTCACTGCACATGAAGGCGAGGGTGGCTACGATCCTGGTCATAGCAGTATAGGGAGGTAGTTATCTATGTCAAATGCTGGAGATGATGGTTACGAACAAGGACAGAATAGTCAGGTAGAAGAAGGAAATGCTTATGGTTATGAACCAGGGCAGAGTAGTCAAGTAGAAGGAGGAAATGCCGATGGTGATTACAATGGCGATGTGGACGCTGGCGAGGTACATGGGCACATGCAGGACTAGATGGAAGAAGAAGACACCAACGTTGAAAGGGGTCATGCCGATGATTCTGACGAGTTAGATGAAGAAGAAAATGCAGAGGAGGTCCCAAATCCTGCATCTTGGAATCATGACTTCTCATCTGCAATGACCATGAATGATGGACATGATTCAGCCTGGCAATATCACCAGAACAATATTGCGACGGGTGCTATGTAGCCGAACAAGCAAGCCCTGAAGGATGCAATAATTAATTGGGCAATGTCCATGCAAAGGGTTTTCACAGCTCAGGTGTCCGGTCAGAAATTCCTAACAATGGTATGCAAGAACGCAGATTGTCCCGCCAGGGTGCACGACTTTTTCCCTAAGTATGGCACAAGTTGGGTGATAAGTGACTTAGTTAATCACACTTGTCTTATTCCTTGCATCCCTCAAGATCATGCCAACCTTTCATCGACGCTTATTGCTCGGTTGTTTTACGATGAGATAGTGCAGGGCAAAGCTATTGAAGTGAAGGCAGTCCAGACAAAAGTCTTCGCCAGGTTCAAGTACATAATTTCTTATGGCAAGGCTTGGAGGGCTAAGCATGCGGCGCTTGAGAGGAGACTTGGTTCTTATTTTGATGCATATGACTTTGTTGTCCAGCTCCTCCACACCCTACAGCAGCGGAATCCAGGCACCTATATCGATATCCAAGACATGTTCATGCCAGAGTTCCCAACTGTGACGGTGCTGCATCGTCTCTTCTTCTCTTTCAGTGTATGCATCGAAGCTTTCAGGCATTGCCGACCGGTGATATGTATTGACGGTACTTTTCTCACAGGCAAGTACAAGGGTCATATCCTGACAGCCATAGGTCAAGACGGCCAAAATCAAGTCGTCCCACTCGCATTTGCTTTTGTGGAGAGTGAGAACATTGAAAGTTTGACATGGTTCTTCAGGCAGTTGAAAATATCAGTTGTGAAGGAGAAGCCCAATGTGTGCATCCTTCATGACAGGCATGCAGGTATACTCAGTGCGATAAGGACACTGACAAACCCAGGCCCTGAGGAACAAGTTCCATGGCAGGACTTGTAGAGCCGTTGGTGCATGCGCCATCTGGGGGATAATTTCTTCTCGCAGTTTAGAAATAAGAACCTGATGAAACTGTTCAAAAAACTCTGCAAGAAGAACCAGTTATGGAAGTACAATTTGATACGCGACAGACTTAATGTGTGCATGTAGAGACACATGAGGGACAGGAAAGCTGCAAGAGATGCAGCGCTGAGGGCACATGTTGAAGCAGTAGCTGCATAGTTGGCAACAGGAACAATGGCCGTGGAGGAGGAGCCTGTTGGGCTATGTGACCTACCAGGCTTCGACCCACCTGGTACTAGGAGAAGGCTCGGGAGGTCGATTAAAACCTTCCAGCAATGGATAGAGCATGAGCCTCTGGAGAGGTGATCTTTGCTACATGACACACATGGAGCATGGTACGGTGTCATGACAACGAACCTCGCGGGAACATACAACTTTGTCCTCAGAGGAAACCGGGCATTGCCACTTACAGCCATCATTGAGGGTATTTTCTATGTCACCGTCAAGTATTTCAGAGATAGACGTCAAAAAGCAAAGCAACATATCTTCAACAACCCGAATACACTTTACTGTGAAAGAGTCACGAAGTACATGGACAAGAAGATGCGAAAAGGTAGGTCACACACTGTAGTCGCCATCGGTAATCAAGAAAGAAGGTTTGAGGTCCGCTTAACCAACAACAAATTCGGATGTGTAAATGAGTTGAGGACGCATGAGGTGAAAACTGGTAATGAAGCCTGGCCAACGAGAGTGCACATGCAACAAACCGAAGTTGCTTCACCTACCTTGCTCACATGTTCTTGCAGCTTGCGGGCAGCTTGGAACAGACGCAATATTCTAAAAGAGTCTGTCCTCAATACCTGGACAGGTGAGCTGATGGGTTTTCGATCAATGGGGAACTTCAACAGCGTCAACCCCGCTGAAAGGTGTTACATTCCAAACCCAGAGCATATGCATAAAAGTAGAGGCAGACGATAGTGTCAGCGCATCCGGAATGATATGGATGAATCTGAAGCATGAGGTCCGACTAGGCAATGCATTCTATGCAATGAATTTGGCCATAGGGACACTAATTGTCCCACTTTCGTCACTGGGCGTGGACGAGGCAATCGGGGACGAAGAGGAGGTAGAGGAAACAGAGGAGTAAGAGGGAGAGGAAGAAGCTAAGCTAGTAGTAGTATGTTCTGAATTTGTATTAAGTGTGCCACTATGTTCTGAATTTGTATTAAGTGTGGCACTATGTTCTGAATTTTTATTTGTAGTAATGTCGGGATTGTGGTTGCTGAATGGGGACATTGATAGGGGTCATCGTGCTGCGATATGGTATGAGCGCAAGCTTGAGCCTCTGGTCACTCACACTCCTAAGGAGCACTGGATGATACACCCAGGATTGGTTCAGCGGTACGTGCTTTATTAATTTGCACACTGACATACATATTAATGGGAGACACTAACTGAAATGTTATGTGATGAAGGTTAAAATGGGCCGGACTTTTACCTTTCGTGCATCTGGTTGAGTGTATCCCGGGTGAGAAACGCCTCGTCATCGACTCCTCCTTTTTGAGTTGCTTAGTGGACCGTTGGAGGCCACAGACCCACACGTTTCACTTCTGATGGGGAGAGATGGCTCCTAAACTAGAGCATGTGTCACTTTTGCTCGGACTACTATTGGCAGGTCATGCCATAGGACCATTGGACGCACCGGCTGGTTGGGAGCGAGGTCTTACACAACGTTTTCATGGTGTTTTTCCGGATGCTCCGGATCCGGTATGGGTGCATCATGGACCTAAGTATGATTGGTTGCTCAATTTCGAGGTTATTTCCCCTAGCTCTTATCTTCAAGTTATTGTGCATATGGTTTTACAGAAAATACCTGTGGCTAACTAAAACATTCTCTTTGCTTAATGCACATCGAGAAGTTCCGGGGCCATTGAGTGCGGAACAGATCACTCGGAGCCTGGAGGCCTACTTAATGTGGCTTTTCGGCAAGGTGATGTTCACAGAGAACCATGTCACCACTATTAGCGCGCTCTACATCCCTATGGCACTCGAGATAGCGAGCCCTCAGACGACGGATCAGATCAGACACAGGAGTTGGGGTTCGGCTGTCTTAGCGGCTACATACCGAGGTATGTGCTACGGTACCCAGCTTACATCGAGAAAGCCAGCCCTTCTTGGATGCCCTCTATTCCTACAACTGTGGTCGTGGGAGAGGTTCTCCATAGGGCGACCAGATGTACGTGTTAATCAGCCTATAGCCACCATGTTTGATGCTGACGGCATCGACATGCCTACTTTTGGTCTGTGTTGGACATGTTGCGAGGTATGTATCGTGTTATAGTTTAATGTAACTTTTGTGTGCACCAGAGATAGTTTAATGCTAGCGGCTACTAACATTAGTTTTCTGCAGAGACACTTTGCTAGTGATCAGACCAGGAAGGCATACACGACATTGAATGAGCTGTTCGATACGTACACTGGGGTCATCTGGCAGCCCTACACGGAAGCAGCCATAAATGTGAGATACCCACACTGTGGTATGTTTGTGCTATGCACAAGGGACCAAGATTACTGGATGACGAAATCGAAGATCATATTTGATGTCTTCATCGAGGAGATGGCAAACAGAGGGTTATGAGGCAATTTTGTCTTCTGAAGTTGGAGCTACCTCCCCATATATAGAACCCGGTGGCAGCACACATCCATAGGTATTAAAAAGTTTTTCAATGTTGCATCATATTTCATAGTACTCAATTCGAAGCATTAGGTAATTGTTGAACACACACACCACGATTTTAGGACGACAGGGAAGGGCATGACCAGGACAACTGCTGACTGGCTAGTTAGACTGGAGTCGTATGTTATAGAATGGGAGACAACAAACACACATCTATGGCACGAGAATCACAATTTTGATCTCAATGAATTCAATCTCTATTTGCGGCGCTACATGACCGGAACACGGTTACGCATCATTGAGCACTCTCACCCAGAGGAGATACCTGATCCTACTCCGTCGGATATGTACCCAAGCTACGATACTTTGGGCTCTAGGCAGTACGCGGTAAGATATATTTTCTTTAAGTAATGTTGTCACATACTTTGACATGCATACTTAATAATCTTCATGAAATTTGTAGGCTACCTTGACACACGAACTCTACGATGACGTGACCACGTTTGGATGATCACTGTCATCTGGACCTCTTCTTTCACCACCGTCATGTGCTACAGCCCTTACTGGAATGAATGCAGAACAAAATACGGGCTATCTACGAGGCTATCACATGCACCCAGAGAAGCGACGTTGTTCAGCACCAGCAGCAGCAGCCACGTCCCTCCATGCACCGACATCAACCACGTCCACGTCTAGCACATCAACAGGCAACGAGGCCACCCCGTCCTGACCAACCTGGCAGTTCAACGTGGCAGCACCCGTAGAGCTATGGTCCCACGTCGAGCTTTGTGTTTTCTCCACAGCCACAGCAGCACGGTCCGTTATTGAGCTTCGTGTTTGAGCCAGAGCAGCCATCACAGCCAGTAGGCATGTGTCTTCATATTTATTGTTATAAATATTAATTCAGGCGACCTCATTCTTCATTACTTAGCGTTCCATCGTGTAGGAGCCTACGAATATCAGGCGTCTATGTCGGCATCACATGATATGTGGGGGAGTGATCAACATCCCGAGGAGAACATACATGCTCAGATGTCGCAGCACAACCAGTGGATGAACATGTTTTCGACTCCTCCACCTGGCCCCACACAGGATACACAGCATGACCAGGGAGAGTCTGAGATTCCTCCTCGTCACATTAGGGCACCCGACAGGTGGGGATGGACGTTGCCTGTAGATCCGCCTCCCCGCCAGGCCAGACGTCGTCACGAACGCTTCTATCTATCAGTAGAGACATTACCATCTATTTCTGAATGAGACTTATGTCTATTCTATGTATGAGACAAATGACTATGTACTTATGTATGAGACATATGCCTAATCTGTATTAGTACTATGTTATCCAAACTACAACATCATATTTAGATAGAACAAAATGCTCGTACAACAAGACAGTACAAACAACTAGATAGAACTACATCTAAATTAAATGGTACATACGACTGAACTTACAACATACTCCCTCTGTAAACTAATATAAGAGCATTTAGATCACTACTTTAGTATTCTAAACGCTCTTATATTAGTTTACGGAGGGAGTACAACATAAAAACTACATGAAGTCATCATTGTCATCCTCCATCGATGCAGAACTCTTGCCCTTCGACGATGAAGAACTCTTGCCCTTCGACGATGAAGAACTCTTGCCCTTCGATGATGCAGAACCCGGAAGCGGCGGCATGAAGATATCAACTTCGTCCTCGCTCTCCTCAGTCCATAAAAACAGATTATTTGCTGCAGTCCTTCTGAAAGGTTCACTCTTCAGCTCCACTACCTTCTTCCACCTTTCATGCAACCTAAGAAGTTCTTTACGTACCTCCTCATAGGTCCTTTCAGGCCACCCAGACCTACGTAATTCGTGAGCCAACTCATACATTATGGTGTCACTATCGGTGAGTTCGTCCCATGGAACTATCCTATTGTCAATACTGAAATCGGTAGCTAGCCTAAGAAGAATCCTACTCATCCCAGGGTGAAAACTACGATCGAAAGGATAATGGGACATCTCAACTACACTACACTGGAATGCTTATCTACCTCCGCCTGAAGGGGGTTTTATAGGTAGAGGAGAGAAAATGGCGGGGAAGAACGACTGCGGTATGGCGGGAAAGGGTTGGCTGGAACATATGGCAGGAAACGGGTGGAGGAAAACAGGTGACGGGAAAATATTGAGGGGAAAGGGTTGGCAGGAACATATGGCGGGAAACGGGTGGAGGGAAATGGGTGGCGCGAAAGAGTTGGCGCGAAAATATTGAGGGGAAAGGGTTGCACGAAAATACGGGGCAAGAATGGTGCATGCATCAGTCGGCCCACAACAAGCCATTTAGTCCCTATCGGCCGACAGATGGCTGACTGGATCCGACCTGAACTTGTGGCCGGCATGCCAATAGGACAGCAGCAATCCTATAGGCACCCACTCGGCATGCTGTGGGCTGACTAGGTCCAGTCGGCCAGCTGCGGGCCGACGGTGTATTATTTTTGAAAATTGTTTATCGGGCGTAATATTTGTGCAAATTAATAAAAAATGTATTATTTAAAAAATTAGCGCATAACTAGGTGTTATGCTGTTGTACCTGTGTTGTACTATGATGTACATGATGAGTTTTGTGAGAAAGAGTTGCTGTTATGATACTAGGAAATGAAGGAAATATGCCCTAGAGGCAATAATAAAGTTATTATTTATTTCCTTATATCATGATAAATGTTTATTATTCATGCTAGAATTGTATTAACCGGAAACATAATACATGTGTGAATACATAGACAAACAGAGTGTCACTAGTATGCCTCTACTTGACTAGCTCGTTAATCAAAGATGGTTATGTTTCCTAACCATGGACAAAGAGTTGTTATTTGATTAACGGGATCACATCATTAGTTGAATGATCTGATTGACTTGACCCATTCCGTTAGCTTAGCACTTGATCGTTTAGTTTGTTGCTATTGCTTTCTTCATGACTTATACATGTTCCTATGACTATGAGATTATGCAACTCCCGTTTACCGGAGGAACACTTTGTGTGCTACCAAATGTCACAACGTAATTGGGTGATTATAAAGGTGCTCTATAGGTGTCTCCAATGGTACTTGTTGGGCTGGCGTATTTCGAGATTAGGATTTGTCACTCCGAATGTCGGAGAGGTATCTCTGGGCCCTCTCGGTAATGCACATCACTTAAGCCTTGCAAGCATTGCAACTAATGAGTTAGTTGCGCGATGATGTATTACGGAACGAGTAAAGAGACTTGCCGATAACGAGATTGAACTAGGTATTGGATACCGACGATCGAATCTGAGGCAAGTAACATACCGATGACAAAGGGAACAACGTATGTTGTTATGCGGTCTGACCGATAAAGATCTTCGTAGAATATGTAGGAGCCAATATGGGCCTCCAGGTCCCGCTATTGGTTATTTACCGGAGACGTGTCTCGGTCATGTCTACATTGTTCTCGAACCGTAGGGTCCGCACGCTTAAGGTTTCGATGACAGTTATATTATGAGTTTATGAGTTTTGATGTACCGAAGGAGTTCGGAGACCCGGATGAGATCGGGGACATGACGAGGAGTCTCGAAATGGTCGAGACGTAAAGATCGATATATTGGACGACTATATTTGGACATCGGAAAGGTTCCGAGTGGTTCGGGTATTTTTCGGAGTACCGGGGAGTTACGGGAATACGGGGGGAGAAGTATTGGGCCTTATTGGGCCATACGGGAAAGAGAGAGGGGCTGCCTAGGGCAGGCCGCGCCCCCCCCCAAGGCCTAGTCCGAATTGGACTAGGGGGAGGGGCTGCGCCCCCTCCTTCCTTCCGTTCTCCCTTCCCCTTCCTTGTCTCCTACTCCTACTACATGGAAGGACTCCTAGTTGGACTAGGAAAGGGGGAATCCTAGTCCCGGTGGGAGTAGGACTCCCCTAGGGCGCGCCATAGAGAGGGCCGGCCCTCCCCTCCTCCACTCCTTTATATACGGGGGCAGGGGGCACCCCATAGACACACAAGTTGATCTTCGTGATCGTTCCTTAGCCGTGTGCGGTGTCCCCATCCACCATATTCCACCTCGGTCATATTGTAGCAGTGCTTAGGCGAAGCCCTGCGATGGTTGAACATCAAGATCGTCACCACGCCGTCGTGCTGACAGAACTCCTCCCCGAAGCTTTGCTGTATCGGAGCCCGGGGAGCGTCATCGGGCTGAACGTGTCCCAAGAACTCGGAGGTGCCGGAGTAACGGTGCTTGGATCGGTTGGACTGGGAAGACGTACGACTACTTCCTCTATGTTGCGTCAACGCTTCCGCTTCGGTCTACGAGGGTACGTAGACAAAACTCTCCCATCTCGTTGCTATGCACCACCATGATCTTGCGTGTGCGTACGAATTTTTTTGAAATTACTACGTTCCCCAACAGGAAAAGTGATTGAAATTATCATTGATCAAACTTATGCATTTTCCTAGCATTCACACTTCATAAATTATTTCTTTTATCATTTATCTACTCGAGGACGAGTAGGAATTAAGCTTGGGATGCTGATACGTCTCCAACGTATCTATAATTTATGAAGTATTCATACTATTATATCATCATTCTTGGATGTTCTACAATCATTTTATAGCAACTTTATAATTTTTTTTGGGACTAACCTATTGACATAGGGCCATGTGCCAACTACTGTTTTTTTCTTGTTTTTTACTTCATAGAATATCAGTACCAAATGAAGTCCAAACGCATCGAAACTTTTTGGAGATTTTTTTGGACCAGAAGTCACTCAGTGGGCCAAAGAAGTACCAGAGGGGAGGCCCGAGGTGCGCCAGGTGGCCCAGAAGCGCCCGGGGGGTTGTGCCCCCCTCAGTGACCTCCCAGATTGCCTCTTCGCCCTATAAATTCTCAAATATTCAAAAAACCCTAAGAGAGTCGATAGATCCGAAGTTTCGCTGCCACAAGCCTCTGTAGCCACGAAAAACCAATCTAGACCCCGTTCCGGCACCCTGCTGATACATCTCCAACGTATCTATAATTTTTGATTGCTCCATGCTATATTATCTACTGTTTTGGACCATATTGGTCTTTATTTTCCACTTTTATATTATTTTTGGGACTAACCTATTAACCGGAGGCCCAGCCCAGAATTGCTATTTTTTTGCCTATTTCAGTGTTTCAGATAAACAGGATATCAAATGGAGTCCAAACGGAATGAAACCTTCGGGAACATGATTTTCTCATCAGATAAGACCCAGGAGACTTGGACCCTCCGTCAAGAAAGCCACGAGGCGGTCACGAGGGTGGAGGGCGCCCCCCTAGGGCACGCCCCTTGCCTCGTGGGCCCCTCGAAGCTCCATCGATGTACTCCTTCCTCCTATATATACCTACGTACCCCCAAACGATCGGGGAGGGAGCCAAAAACCTAATTCCACTGCTGCAACTTTCTGTATCCACGAGATCCCATCTTGGGGCCTGTTCTAGAGCTCCGTCGGAAGGGGAATCGATCGCGGAGGGCTTCTACATCATCATCTAAGCCTCTCCGATGAAGTGTGAGTAGTTTACTTCAGACCTACGGGTCCATAGTTAGTAGCTAGATGGCTTCTTCTCTCTATGTGGATCTCAATACAATGTTCTCCCCCTCTCTCGTGGAGATCTATTCGATGTAATCTTCTTTTTGCGGTGTGTTTGTTGAGACCGATGAATTGTGGGTTTATGATCCAGTCTATATATGAATAATATTTGAATCTTCTCTGAATTCTTTTATGTATGATTGGTTATCTTTGCAAGTCTCTTCGAATTATCAGTTTGGTTTGGCCTACTAGAGTAGTTTTTCTTGCCATGGGAGAAGTGCTTAGCTTTGGGTTTGATCTTGCGGTGTCCTTTCCCACTGACAGAAGGGGCAGCAAGGCACGTATTGTATTGTTGCCATCGAGGATAACAAGATGGTTTTTTTATCATATTGCATGAAACTATCCCTCTACATCATGTCATCTTGCTTAAGGCGTTACTCTGTTTTTAACTTAATACTCTAGATGCATGCTGGATAGAGGTCGATGAGTGGAGTAATAGTAGTAGATGCAGGCAGGAGTCGGTCTACTTGTCTCGGACGTGATGCCTATATACATGATCATCATATCAACGGTAATTTGTTCACCCACCGTAGAATACTTATGCTCTTGAGAGAAGCCACTAGTGAAACCTATGGCCCCCGGGTCTCTTTCTCATCATATCAATCTCCATCACTTTATTATTGCTTTGCTTTTACTTTGCCTTTTACTTTTCACTTTGCATCTCTATACCAAAAATACCAGAAACATTATCTATCATCTCTATCAGATCTCACGTTCGTAAGTGACCGTGAAGGGATTGACAACCCCTAAGCGCGTTGGTTGCGTTGATCTATTCTTTTTGTGTAGGTACGAGGGACTCGCGCGTAGCCTCCTAGTGGATTGATACCTTGGTTCTAAAAAACTGAGGGAAATACTTACGCTACTTTGCTGCATCATCCTCTCCTCTTCGGGGAAATATAACGCAGTGCTCAAGAGCTAGCACCTGCCCAAGGGGGAAATCATCATCGGTGGCCATCTACATCATCCCGGCAGCCACCATGACGAGGAGGGAGTAGTCCACCCTCGGGACTGAGGGTTTGTACCAGTAGTTATGTGTTTATTCTCTCTCTCTCTCTCTCGTGTTCTTGAGATGTCATGATCTTGATGTATCGTGGGCTTTGATAATATGGTTGCATCATATGGTGTTTTCCCCTCACAAGCTTGTTGTGAATTGAGTTTTTCGTTTGAGATTTCGTTCTTATCGGAGTGAATACTTTTATGGATTTGAGAACACTTGATGTATGTCTTGCTATGAATACCTGTGGTGACAATGGGGTATCATATTGATTCACTTGATATGTGATTTGGCACTCAACTCGTGGATTCCCGAAGTTACAGTGGGGTAATCTATGCATAGGGCTTGATGCATGTTCTCGTCTTTGTTTCTCCGGTAGAAATCTTGGGGCACTTTTTGAGGTTCTTTCTATTGGATTGAGTATTATGAATCTGAAATTATTTGACGCGTATCGTATAATCAACTCATGGATACTCGCGGTGACATTGGAGTATCTAGGTGACATTAGATTTGCTTGATGTGTATCATATGGTGTTATTTTAGTACGAACTCTTGGTTAGATCGATCGTAAAGAACATCTTGGTGTTATTTTAGTACGAACTCTAGGATTGATTGATCGTAAAGAATAGCTTTGAGGTGGTTTCGTACCCTACAAACAATTTCTTCTAATGTTCTCCGCTAGATAAGAACTTTGGAGTGATTCTTCATCGCACGTTGAGGGATGGTTATATGATTTAATTATATTAGCATTGTTGAGAGATTGCACTAGCGAAAGTACGGACCCTAGGCCTCATTTTCAAGCATTGCAATGCCGTTTGTGCTCCGTTTTATCAATTGCTACATTGCTGTTTTTTATTGTTCCTATTAAAAAAATCAATATCTACTACCATTACTAGACTTGTATCACCATATCTTCGCCGAACTAGTGCACCTATAAAAATTAACATTGTATTTGGTGTGTTGGTGACATAAGAGACTCTTTGTTTTTTGGTTGTAGGGTTGTTTGAGAGAGACCATCTTCATCCTACGCCTCCCATGGATTGATAAACCTTAGGTCATCCACTTGAGGGAAAATTGCTATTGTCCTACAAAACTCTAAGCTTTGAGGCCCAATACGAGTCTATAAGAATAAAATTACGTAGTAGACATCAACGGTTAAAGGTGATCGAGCAAGCCGACCGCAGGTTAAACTTCAGCGCTATGGGCTCGACGGCGTACACATCCCGCAGCGCGCGCTTCCTCTCCTTCCTTGGTATATGGGCGGCGTAGATCATGTTCACCATCTTGACCTCAAAATGGAAGGGTTTGTGGCCTCCACTGCTCAGCCTGCGGGGCTCCTCATTGTCCTTGCTTCGTGGGCTCTTTCCAGATTCTTCGGTTGTGAGCTTGCCGGCCTCTGTTATAACCCAATAATTATGGTTGGTGTGGTTGGCGGATTTTTGGTGGTGCCATGGATCTGGCAGGGCCTGTCCAGGATTGCGTCCAACTTGGTTGGGCCATCCTGGTTGCCTTTAGAGGGCTTTTTCCGTGATCCAGACTTCGGATTACGGAATCCGGCATTGACTGTCATTTCGTAAGCTTCGCCGTCGTTGTGGTGATGTTTGTTCTTCTTTCGTCGTGGCTTCCCGTTTCCGTCCCAGACTTCCGAGGTGTCGAGGGCTTCCGGGTTGGAGCTTCTATGAGACAGCCAACTACCCTCTCTGGCGCAGAAGCGGTCGTCAGGGAGGTAAGCGCTGACATAGTCCCCGGCTTGTCCTGGACGAGCTGACGTGCGAGCCATTCATCTCGAATACTATGTTTGAAGGCGGCTATGGCTTCGACGTCCGGATAGTCAACGATCTGGTTTTTCTTGGTCAAAAACCAGTTCCAGAATTGCTGGGCTGACTCACCGGGCTGCTGGATTACATGGCTTGAATCATCGTCATCCGGGGGCCGAATATAAGTGCCCTGAAAGTTGGCTTGGAAGGCCTCCTCGAGCTCCTCCCAAGATCCTATGGAGTCTTCGGGAAGGCTATTTAACTAGTGTCTGGCTAGACCCTTGAGCATTAACGGCAGGTACTTGATGGCGTGGAGGTCGTCTCCTCGTGCCATGTGAATGTGTAGCAGAAATTCTTCAATCCATACGGCCGGATCTGTTGTCTCGTCATAAGGCTCGATATTTATAGGTTTGAAACCTTTTGGGAATTGGTGCTACATCACTCTATCTGTGAAGCACAGAGGGCGAGCGGCGCCCCTGATTCGGGCTACATCGCGCCGGAGATCATCCATCATCTGGGCTCATTGTAGTTCTCGGGCTCTGTCATTTCTTGTAGGTCCATAAATGGACCTCGTCACACATGCCCGGGCATCCAGGTCATGGCGTAGGTCGTACTTGTAACCTGGCCGTACTGGCTCCTTGCCTTAACGGCGAGGGTGAGTGGGAGGTTGTTCGGTTTATCAGCTGTCCGGTCTCGCCCTCTAGGGGGGGTGAAGGAAATATGCCCTAGAGGCAATAATAAAGTTATTATTTATTTCCTTATTTCATGATAAATGTTTATTATTCAAGCTAGAATTGTATTAACCGGTAACTTGATACATGTGTGAATACATAGACAAAACAATGTGTCCCTAGTATGCACTACTAGAAAAAGGGCTATAGATGGGATTGACACTAATGGCGCACCAGACAAGCGGTGCGCCATTAGTATATACTAATGGCGCATCCAGACCACCTTCTGATACGCCATTAGTATCAAAAAAATTTTGAACTAGTGCGCCTGTCCAAACATACTAATGGCGCATCCAGACACAGTGCGCCATTACTAGTTGTAACTAGTAATGGCGCACCTGTCGGAAAGTGCGCCACTAATGTTGTTTTTTTATTATATTTTTTATTCCTTTTTTTGCAAAACTACTAATGGCGCACTGTTCCACCGTGCGCCATTACTAGTTTAAACTAGTAATGGCGCACTGTGGGACAGTGCGCCATTAGTATGTTTTTTTTATTTTATTTTTTTGCAAAACTACTAATGGCGCACCACGAGAAGGTGCGCCATTAGTAACCTGGATTACTAATGGCGCATTTAGAGTTGGTGCGCCATTAGTAATCCCTCCCCTGCCTCGTCTCACCCGCGCCTGACCACCACCACCCACCACTTCCCCGGCCGTGCTCGCCGTCCCCGGCCGTGCTCGCTTCCCCCGCCGCACCCGACCACCTCCCTCACCGTCCCCCCTCCGCCCGCGCCCGCGCCCTCGCCGTCCCCCTCCCCCCGCGGCCCCGCCTGCGACAACCTTCCTCCCGAGCGCGACAGCTAGGGTTCCTAGCCGCCGCCACCGCTGCCGGCGCCCCCGCGCCCCCACGGCCCCCATCACCGCAGCTCCTCCATCGCCGACGCCTCCGCGACCTTGCCGTGGCCGCCGGCCTCCCCACGACCAACCGAGGCATCCCTTCGACGCCGCCGCCGCCGACCCCGACACCAACCCCGACCCCGACCCCTCCGGCGACCGGCCGCGCCCGCCCAGGTACCTCTCCTCCTTCCTCCTTCATCCCTCTCCACCCTTCCTCCTCCTTGTCGCCTCCAAAATTGGCCATGACCCAGTGCACTTTAATTTGTTAAACACCTGCAGTAGTATACTTGACTGAATTTAAACACTTGCAGTAGTACTTTGACGAGTCTGCTTGATCAACTGAATTTAAACACTTACAGTCTTTCTACTGCTGCTTGATCAACTGGAGTACTCTGGTACTTGATCAGTAGCTGTTTTGGTGTAGCAAGTGCAGCAGCTGTAGTACTCCATTTGGTACTCCATCTGGAGACTTTAACTGGATCAGATTAGGTACTCCATTTGCTGTAGTACTCTAGTTAACTGAAACTAGTGACATCACTTGATCTGAATAATCAAATTCATCATACACTATTACTTGAATAAAAGATTATGTGCTTGCAGTGGAGTGCATGCGTTTTGGAGTAGCATCAGTAGCTACTGTTACTTTTCCACTTGAAGTACAATACTGAGTAGCAAGTGTACCATTATTATTGGAGTAAAAAATTCAGTTAAGTTGTGCAGTAGTGTGCTCCTGCTTGCCCTTCTCTGAATCTTTTAAGTTAAATGAATCCTTTTTACTCCAGTAGAATTAGATGAATTTTATTAGTACTGTGTATTTAAATGAATCTTTTGCTGTGTATTTAAATGAAAGGGGAGTATAAATACTGTTTGGTTAAAACCAAGATTCAGTATCTTGAACTACTCCAGTTCTTTAAATTTGACTTGGTGTAGTAATCCAATACTCCAAACTGTTGTTGGACAGATGGCCATTAGTTGGTGTAGTACTGCTTGGAGTAGCTTGCTGTAGAGATTTGTGTATTCTGCAGTTGAGTGCCAAAATAAACCTTGCTAGGAGAATCTTGTTTGCATTAGGAGTAATCGCTGGAAATTTACTGAATTTTGTTTCCAGTAGATGCACTATTGGAGTATTGTATTACTGCCTCTATTTTTAATTAACAGTAATCCATGATCAGCAACAGTTTCTTTCACTAATTTTCAGTTAACAACAATCCATGATTTTTTTCAGCTAAAACTATTGATGATTTTTTGTTGGGTGACCTATTAGATCTGGAATGGAAGCTCACATAAGTTGAGCTGATTTTTGTCCATATGAAAGTAGAGGACCATATGGTCTGTGGCCTTTTCATCCATATGAAAGTAGAGGCACATTGTGGTGCTAGTTTGCTGGCTTTTGTCTCCGACCGTCGTGTCGTGATGATTTTGCAGGTACCCCGAGAGGCCCTTGAGTTTGCCGGAATGTCGATTAACTTCCGTTCCGGCAAATTCGGGTACTCCATATGTCCTATTTTCAGCAAAGGTCATGCTGAAATTTTCCATGAATTTTAGCATGACTTTGCTAAAAATAGGACATATGGGGTACTTGCAACTAATGCATGGGCCGGGGTATCTTAGTACTTAGTTAAGTAGGATCAACTGCCCCGCCATTCTTGCTGCATTAAACCATAGGTGGCAATAGAGCCAAGTGATTAGTGCCATGTGATTAGGCCCAACCTAGGGTGCCTCGGCATCCATAAACCCTAAATGATGAAAACTTAACTTGGCTGCCCCAGATGCCTCGGTGTCGATGAGAACCTAAATGATGTACGCTTAGGCTTTTAGGGTGCCTCGGCGTCGAAACCCTAAATGATGAAAGCTTAGGCTTTTAGGTTGCCTCGGTGTCGACAAACCCTAAATGATGAGACCATGATCTTGTTCCTTGACAATAACCAACTTTTTGACCAAACTTTTTTCCTATTTAGAGCGAAACATGGCCCACAACGATGAGGCCGGTGGTTCGGGCAGCAAGCAATTCTGGGAGCTGTCCCAGGATATGTCGTCATCATCATCGGACGATGAAAGTCTCCCGGCGGAGTGCGACTGGTGCCACGACAATCGAGGTCTGTGCGACATGCCTCACCTGGACGATGATCGGCGCTTCAGCATTAAGCTCGAGGAGACCTTCGAAGTCGAAACGGTACACAACGACGACAAGTGTTATTTTCATAATTAAGCATTACTTCAACTATTTCAACGTGTAATTTTCATATTTTACAATTCGAGTATAGCTTATCCCATGCCATGCAAGATGCTATGTCTTGGAGAGGATGGATTTTGAAGACCATGAAATTTCTGGAACAAAGAAAATTCACCTAAGGACTCATCACGATGTGGACTTTGAAGTAAATCTATATAATTCTGAGAGCGTAACCCATTTTGGTTGCAAAAATTGGGAAGCATTTTGCAAGATGTATGGTTTTGATGAGGGTATGCTTATCACCATGGATCTTGGTAATCCTGACATCAACCAAGACAATATGGACATTTGGGTCCTTGTTGATACGCCTCCAGTTCTACTGCTATGTGAGTTTCTCAAACATAGTTATTAGCTAATTTATATTGTTTATTTCAAAATAGTTGACAGCTTATTTCCATTGACAGCTTATTTTTATTGTTCAAAGAATGTGTGGGAGATGGTAGACAAAACCCACTACACCGATGGCTCCGAATTAACAACTTACAAGGAGAAAAATCATCTGGTCGGATTTTGTACTGACATTGAAAATTACATTATCCACAAACAAATTCCTCAACATTATGGTAAATACGTGCCACTAGTGCATGTGTTCAACTACGGTAACTACCATGGAGATACCCTGGTAAGATTTTTACTATTACGACATCCGTGCATCTTCTGCATACTTCTAAAACTAGTACATCATTGCTAACTATGAAGTTATTACTATGTTTTTCAACAGATAATCCCAGAGAATTGTGTGCCTCATATGATGTATCTGAAAGGTAGTGTTAATGTTTTGAACATACAGCCAGGTCATCCTACGAATCTCAACTGTCCATATGAGATTTCTAAAAGAAGTGGAGACATGAAAATCAAAGGATGGAAAAAATGTATGGACAGTCGTAAGGAGCTTCTTGGAAGCAAAAGTAAGCGAAGCGCAAGAATTGGAGACAGGATGTTCTCCATTCTCCATAATGGAGAGTCAGGGTCTATATTGTTTTATGCTATTTTAGCTTAAATAGGGTATTTAGGTCTTGCCTAATACTGATGATCATGTGCTGATGAACAATTAAGTAGGGTTGGTTCGAAGACTATCAAGATGATGATCGTATGACTTGTTATGAATAACGAGTAGAAGTTGTATGATGATGATTAGTAGGACTTGTTAGGATTAGTATTACTTCCGACAAACTCGATACTCGCGGTCTTGAGACTTGTAATGTTTTATCTTTGTTCGGTCTTTTGAATTTGGAGACTAATATGATGAATTGTATTCGGAGACTAATCTTCTATTGTATTCGATGAATCTGATGTTGCTATCTATATTCTGTCTAATAATATATTTTATATTCTCTCTAATAATATATTTTATAACCTGCGCAAAAATCAGAAAAGGAAAAAAAACCAAATATTCATACTAATGGCGCATCACCACCAGGTGCGCCATTAGTATCCATTAGTATGCCAAAGGATACTAATGGCGCATCAACAGATAATGCGCCATTAGTATGACAAAGCCATGCTTACGTATGGCCCCGCGGGAGGCACACTAATGGCGCATGCTGTTACATACTAATGGCGCACTAGCTGGTGCGCCATTAGTATACCAGATACTAATGGCGCACCAGTGATGCGCCATTAGTAAAAATTACTACTGGCGTGCTACTAATGGCGCACCGGTGATGCGCCATTAGTAGGCAAAACCGGTGCGCCATTAGTAGCCCTTTTCCTAGTAGTGATGCCTCTACTTGACTAGCTTCTTCATCAAAGACGGTTATATTTCCTAGCCATTGACATGTGTTGTCATTTGATGAACGGGATCACATCATTAGGAGAATGATGTGATGGACAAGACCCATTCATTATCTTAGCATTGTGATCGTTACAGTTTTATTGCTACTGCTTTCTTCATGACTTATACATGTTCCTCGAACTATGAGATTGTGCAACTCCCGAATATCTGGAGGAACACTTTGTGTGCAATCAAACATCACAACGTAAATGGGTTATTATAAATATGCTCTAGAGGTGTTTCCGGAGGTGTTTGTTGGGTTGGCATGAATCAAGATTAGGATTTGTCACTCCGTGTATCGGAGAGGTATCTCTGGGCCCTCTCGGTAATGCACATCACTATAAGCCTTGCAAGCAATGTGACTAATGAGTTAATTGCGGGATGATGCATTACGAAACGAGTAAAGAGACTTGTCGGTAACGAGATTGAACTAGGTATTGAGATACCGACGATCGATTCTCGGGCAAGTAACATACCGATGACAAAGGGAACAACATACGTTGTTATGCAGTTTGACCGATAAAGATCTTCATAGAATATGTGGGAGCCAATATGAGCATCCAGGTTCCGCTATTGGTTATTGACCGGAGACGTGTCTTGGTCATGTCTACATAGTTCTCGAACCCGTAGCGCCCGCATGCTTAAAGTTCGATGACGGTTAGATTATGAGTTTAAATGTTTTGATGTACCGAAGGTAGTTCAGAGTCCCGGATGTGATCACGAACATGACGAGGAGTCTCGAAATGTTTGAGACGTAAAGATCGATATATTGGACGACTATACTCGGACACCGGAAAGGTTCCGAGTGATTCAGGTATTTTTCGGAGTACCGGAGAGTTATGGGAATTCGTATCGGGCCTTAATGGGCCATACGGGAAAGGAGAGAATGACCTCAAAAGGTGGTCGCACCCCTCCCCATGGTCTGGTCCGAATTGGACTAGGGAGGGGGGCGCCCCCTTCCTTCCTTCTCCTTTTCCCTTCCCTTTTTTCCTATTCCATGTGGAAGGACGAATCCTACTAGGACTAGGGAGTCCTCGTAGGACTCCACACTTCTGGCACGCCCTAGGGGCTGGCCGGCCTCCCCTCCTTCATCCTTTATATACGGGGGCAAGGGGGCACCTCTAGACACACAAGTTGATCTGTTGATCTCTCCCAGCTGTGTGCGGTGCCCCCCTCCACCATATTCCACCTTGGTCATATCGTAGCGGTTCTTAGGCAAAGCCCTGCGTCAGTAGCAACATCATCACCGTCATCACACCGTTGTGCTGACGGAACTCTCCCGTGAAGCTCTTCTGGATCGGAGTTCGCGAGATGTCATCGAGCTGAACGTGTGCTGAACTCGGAGGTGCCGTGCATTCGGTACTTATATCGGTCGGATTGTGAAGACGTACGACTACATCAACCGCGTCGTCATAACGCTTCCGCTTTCGGTCTACGAGGGTACGTGGAAAACACTCTTCCCTCTCATTGCTATGCATCACCATGATCTTGCGTGTGCGTAGGATTTTTTTTTTGAAATTACTACGTTCCCCAACTGTGGCATCCGAGCCAGGTTTATGCGTACATGTTATATGCATGAGTAGAACACAAGTGAGTTGTGGACGATACAAGTCATACTGCTTACTAGCATGACACACTTTGATTCGGCGGTATTGTTGGATGAAGCGGCCCGGACCGACATTACACGTACGCTTACGCGAGACTGGTTCTACCGACGTGCTTTGCACACAGGTGGCTGGCGGGTGTCAGTTTCTCCAACTTTAGTTGAACCTAGTGTGACTACGCCCGGTCCTTGAGAAGGTTAAAACATCACTAACTTCACGAACTATCGTTGTGGTTTTGATGCGTAGGTAAGAACGGTTCTTGCTCAGCCCGTAGCAACCACATAAAACTTGCAACACCAAAGGAGAGAACGTCTAACTTGTTTTTGCAGGGCATGTTGTGATGTGATATGGTCAAGACGTGATGAGATATAAGTTGTTGTATGAAATGATCATGTTTTGTTGAAGTTATCGGCAGCTAGCAGAAGCCTTATGGTTGTCTCTTTATTGCATAAGATGCAAGCGCCAAATAATAGCTTTACTTTATCGCTATGCGATAGCAATAGTTGCAAGAGCAATAGTTGGCGAGACGACCATGTGACACATTGATATATGATACGTCTCCAACGTATCTATAATTTTTGATTGCTACATGCTATATTATCTACTGTTTTAGACATTATTGGGCTTTATTTCCACTTTTATATTATTTTTGCGACTAACCTATTAACCGGAGGCCCAGCCCAGAATTGTTGTTTTTGCCTGTTTTAGGGTTTCGAAGAAAAGGAATATCAAACGGGGTCCAAACGGAATGAAACCTTCGGAAACGTGATTTTCTCATCAGATAAGATTCAGGGGAGACTTGGACCCTCCGTCAAGAAAGCCACGAGGTGGTCACGAGGGTAGGGGGCACCCCCCTAGGGTGCGCCCCCTGCCTCGTGGGCCCCTCGAAGCTCCACCGACGTACTTCTTCCTCCCATATATATCCACGTACCCCCAAACGATCGGGGACAGAGCCAAAAACCTAATTCCACCGCCGCAACTTTCTGTATCCACGAGATCCCATCTTGGGGCGTGTACCGGAGCTCCGCCGGAGGGGGCATCGATCACGAAGGGCTTCTACATCATCATCCAAGCCCCTCCGATGAAGTGTGAGTATTTTACTTCAGACCTACGGGTCCATAGCTGGTAGCTAGATGGCTTCTTCTCTCTTTTTGGATCTCAATAAAATGTTCTCCCCCTCTCTTATGGAGATCTATTCGATGTAATCTTCTTTTTTCGGTGTGTTTGTTGAGATCGATGAATTGTGGGTTTATGATCCAGTCTATCTATGAATAATATTTGAATCTTCTCTGAATTATTTTATGTATGATTGGTTATCTTTGCAAGTCTCTTTGAATTATCAGTTTGGTTTGGCCTAGTAGATCGGTTGTTCTTGCCATGGGAGAAGTGCTTAGCTTTGGGTTCAATCTTGCGGTGTCCTTTCCCAGTGACAGAAGGGGTAGCAAGGCACGTATTGTATTGTTTCCATCGAGGATAACAAGATGTTTTTTTATCTTATTGCATGAAACTATCCCTCTACATCATGTCATCTTGCTTAAAGCGTTACTCTATTTTTAACTTAATACTCTAGATGCATGCTGGATAGCGGTTGATGAGTGGAGTAATAGTAGTAGATGCAAAATCGTTTCGGTCTACTTGTCTCGGACGTGATGCCTATATACATGATCATACCTAGATATTCTCATAACTATTCTCAATTCTGTCAATTGCTCAACAGTAATTTGTTCACCCACCGTAGAATACTTATGCTCTTGAGAGAAGCCACTAGTGAAACCTATGGGCCCCAGGTCTCTTTCTCATCATATCAATCTCCATCACTTTATTATTGCTTTGCTTTTACTTTGCTTTTACTTTATTTACTTTGCATCTTTATACCAAAAATATTATCATCATCTCTATCAGATCTCACTTTCGTAGGTGATTGTGAAGGGATTGATAACCCCTAAGCGCGTTGGTTGCGTTGAGCTATTGTTTTTGTGTAGGTATGAGGGACTCGAGCATAGCCTCCTACTGGATTGATACCTTGGTTCTCAAAAAACTGAGGGAAATACTTACGCTACTTTGCTGGATCATCCCTTCCTCTTCGGGGAAATCCAACGCAGTGCTCAAGAGGTAGCAAGAAGAATTTCTGGCGCCGTTGCCGGGGAGTCTGCGCAAAAGTCAACATACCAAGTACCCATCACAATCCCTATCTCCCGCATTACATTATTTGCCATTTTCCTCTCGTTTTCCTCACATCCACTTCACCCTTGCCGTTTTATTCGCCCTCTCTCTCTCTATCCTCCCTCTCTATTTTCCTCTTTTTGCCCGTTTGCTTTTTGTTTGCTTGTGTGTTAGTTTGCTTGTCATCATGGCTAGTCTCATATCTTCTCCATTGTCTCCCGAGAATGAAGTTCTAAATTTTAAACAGAGGGAGGGAGAAAATCTAAAAGATGCTTGGTATAGAATTTGCAATGCTCAAAATAGATCTACCAGGAAGCAATCTACTTCAGTTCTTCTCCACAATTTTTATGTAGATGCTAATCCTTTGTATAGATATATCCTTGATACCATTACCGGAGGGAATTTCTTGGGTAGCCATACTTTTGATTCTTATAATGCAATGTTAGATTTATTTGGCTCACCACCTCTTTTGGTTAATGGAACTATGTTAACTTTGGAGCATCTTATGCAAAGACTTGACATTGTTGAAAATAAAGTTGCTACTATTGAATTAATTGAAAATCTAGATAAAAATATCCACAATTAAATTACCCAATACGGATCTAAGGTAGGAATGACTTTGAAAAATATTAAGGAAAAGGAACCCATAGTTAATGAGAAAATACACTTAGATCCTACTAGAATCGATCAAATTGAGGGTATCATTACGAACTTGGAAACCACTTTTTCTTCCATAAAGAATACTCCAAGTCCTCCTACTAAAAGTGCCAAGCTTATGTATGTTCCTAAAAATAAGGGTGAATCATCTAGTAAGGAAACTGCGGATCTTAAATCTATAAGTATTCATCCCAATCTTTTTGCTATCATTAAGGAACCAATTGCTACGAATGAATTTTTCGATCTTGTGCCTAAGAGTTTGATAATCACTAGAAATAAAAAAATTCCTAAGGGAGATAGATGCCTCATTGAAGAATTTCCTACCAAAGATGGCATCACCTAGATCTATTCTTGCTTGTTATGCCTAGCTAGGGGCGTTAAACGATAGCGCTTGTTGGGAGGCAACCCAATTTCATTTTTATTCCTTGATTTTTGGTCCTGTTTAGTAATAAATAAATCATTTAGCCTCTGTTTTGGTTGTGTTTTTTTGTGTTTAATTAGTGTTTATGCCAAGTAGAACCGTTGGGAAGACTTGGGGAAAGTCTTGTTGAACTTGCTGTAAAAAACAGAAACTTTAGCGCTCACGAGAACTGCTGTCATTTCTATTTGGAAAGTGATATTTAGTTAATTCTTTTTGAATATGATTAATAGATAAATTCCTCACGTCCAGAAATTTATATTAGAATTTTTGGTGTTCCAGATCTTGCGCTAGCTGCAGATTACTACAGACTGTTCTGTTTTTGACAGATTCTGTTTTCTGTGTGTTGTTTGCTTATTTTGATGAATCTATGGCTAGTAAAATAGTTTATAATCCATAGAGAAGTTCGAATACAGTAGGTTTAACACCAATATAAATAAAGAATGAGTTCATTACAGTACCTTGAAGTGGTCTTTTGTTTTCTTTCGCTAACGGAGCTCATGAGATTTTCTACTTTAAGTTTTGTGTTGTGAAGTTTTCAAGTTTTGGGTAAAGATTTGATAGATTATGGAACAAGGAGTGGCAAGAGCCCAAGCGTGGGGATGCCCATGGCACCACCAAGATAATCTAGGGACACCTAAAAGTCAAAGCTTGGGGATGCCCCGGAAGACATCCCCTTTTTCGTCTACTTCTATCGGTAAATTTACTTGGAGCTATATTTTTATTCACCACATGATATGTGTTTTGCTTGGAGCGTCTTTTATGATTTGAGTCTTTGCTTGTTAGTCTACCACAATCATCCTTGCTGTACACACCTTTTGATAGGGCCATACATGATTTGGAATTTGATAGAATACTCTATGTGCTTCACTTATATCTTTTGAGCTTTATAGTTTTGCTCTAGTGCTTCACTTATATCTTTTAGGAGCACGGTGGTGGATTTGTTTTATAGAAACTATTGTTCTCTCATGCTTCACTTAGATTATTTTGAGAGTATTAATAGCATGGTAATTTTCTTAAAATCCTAATATGCTTGGTATGCAAGAGTAAAAATAAAACTTTTGTATGAATGTGTTGAATACTAAGAAAAGTTTGATGCTTGATGATTGTTTTGAGATATGGAGGTAATAATATCAAAGTCATGCTAGTTGAGTTGTTGTGAAATTGAGAAATACTTGTGTTGAGGTTTGCAAGTCCCGTAGCATGCACGTATGGTAAACGTTATGCAACAAATTTGAAACATGAGGTTTTATTTGATTGTCTTCCTTTTGAGTGGCGGTCGGGGACGAACGATGGTCTTTTCCTACCAATCTATCCCCCTAGGAGCATGCGCGTAGTGCCGAGGTTTTTGATGACTTGTAGATTTTTGCAATAAGTATGTGAGTTCTTTATGACTAATATTGAGTCCATGGATTATACGCACTCTCACCCTTCCATCCTTGCTAGCCTCTTCGGTACCGTGCATTGCCCTTTCTCACATTGAGAGTCGGTTCAAACTTCGCCGGTGCATCCAAACCCCGCGATATGATACGCTCTTTCACACATAAACATCCTTATATATTCCTCAAAACTGACACCATACCTACCTATTATGGCATTTCCATAGCCATTCCGAGATATATTGCCATGCAACTTTCCATCATTCCGTTCATCATGACACATTCATCATTGTCATATTGCTTAGCATGATCATGTAGTTGACATAGTATTTGTGGCAAAGCCACCATTCATAATTCTTTCATACATGTCACTCTTGGTTCATTGCATATCCCGGTACACCGCCGGAGGCATTCATATACATTCATCTTTGTTCTAGTATCGAGTTGTAATCATTGAGTTGTAAATAAATAGAAGTGTGATGATCATCATTATTAGAGCATTGTCCCAAGTGAGGAATAAAAAGAAGGCCATAAAAAAAGAGAAGGCCCCCAAAAAAAGAAAGGCCATAAAAAAGGCCCAAAAAATGAGAGAAAAAGAGAGAGGGACAATGTTACTATCCTTTTACCACACTTGTGCTTCAAAGTAGCACCATGATCTTCATAGTAGAGAGTCTATCATGTTATCACTTTCATATACTAGTGGGAATTTTTCATTATAGAACTTGGCTTGTATATTCCAACAATGGGCCTCCTCAAGTGCCCTAGGTCTTCGTGAGCAAGCAAGTTGGATGCACACCCACTAGATTCTTTTGTTGAGCTTTCATACATTTATAGCTCTAGTGCATCTGTTGCATGTCAATCCCTACTCCTTGCATTAACATCAATCGGTGGGCATCTCCATAGCCCATTGATTAGCCTCGTTGATGTGAGACTTTCTCCTTTTTTGTCTTCTCCACATAACCCCCCTCATTATATTCTATTCCACCCATAATGCTATGTCCATGGCTTATGCTCATATATTGCGTGAAAGTTTATAGGTTTGAGATTACTAAAGTATGAAACAATTGCTTGGCTTGTAATCAGGGTTGTGCATGATGATATCATTCTTGTGTGACGAAAATGAAACATGACTAAACTATATGATTTTGTAGGGATGAACTTTCTTTGGCCATGTTATTTTGAGAATACATAATTGCTTAGTTAGTATGCTTGAAGTATTATCATTTTTATGGCAATACGAACTTTTGTCTAGAATCTTTCGGATCTGAATATTCATACCACAATTAAGAAGAATTACATTAAAATTATGCCAAGTAGCACTCCGCATCAAAAATTCTGTTTTTATCATTTACCTACTCGAGGACGAGCAGGAATTAAGCTTGGGGATGCTTGATACGTCTCCAACGTATCTATAATTTTTGATTGCTCCATGCTATATTATCTACTGTTTTAGACATTATTGTGCTTTATTTTCCACTTTTATATTATTTTTGCGACTAACCTATTAACCGGAGGCCCAGCCCAGAATTGCTGTTTTTTCCCTGTTTTAGGGTTTTGAAGAAAAGGAATATCAAACGGAGTCCAAACGGAATGAAACCTTCGGAAACGTGATTTTCTCATCACAAAAGATCCAGGAGACTTGGACCCTCCGTCAAGAAAGCCACGAGGTGGTCACGAGGGTAGGGGGCGCTCACCCAGGGTGCGGCCCACTCCCTCGTGGGCCCCTCGAAGCTCCGCCGACGTACTTCTTCCTCCTATATATATCCATGTACCCCGAAACGATCGGGGACAGAGCCAAAAACCTAATTCCACCGCCGCAACTTTCTGTATCCACGAGATGCCATCTTGGGGCTGTTCCAGAGCTCCGCCGGAGGGGGCATCGATCACGGAGGGCTTCTACATCATCATCCAGGCCCCTCCGATGAAGTGTGAGTAGTTTACTTTAGACCTACGGGTCCTTAGCTAGTAGCTAGATGGCTTCTTCTTTCTTTTTGGATCTCAATACAATGTTCTCCCCCTCTCTTGTGGAGATCTATTTGATGTAATCTTCTTTTTGCGGTGTGTTTGTCGAGACCGATGAATTGTGGGTTTATGATCCAGTCTATCTATGAATAATATTTGAATCTTCTCTGAATTATTTTATGTATGATTGGTTATCTTTGCAAGTCTCTTCGAATTATCAGTTTGGTTTGGCCTACTAGATTGGTTGTTCTTGCCATGGGATAAGTGCTTAGCTTTGGGTTCAATCTTGCGGTGTCCTTTCCTAGTGACAGAAGGGGCAGCAAGGCACGTATTGTATTGTTGCCATTGAGGATAACAAGATGGGGTTTTTATCATATTGCAAGAAACTATCCCTCTACATCATGTCATCTTGCTTAAGGTGTTACTCTGTCTTTAACTTAATACTCTAGATGCATGCTAGATAGCGTTCGATGAGTGGAGTAATCTTAGTAGATGCAGAATCGTTTCAGTCTACTTGTCTCGGACGTGATGCCTATATACATGATCATACCTAGATATTCTCATAACTATGCTCAATTCTGTCAATTGCTCAACAGTAATTTGTTCACCCACCATAGAATACTTATGCTCTTGAGAGAAGCCACTAGTGAAACCTATGGCCCCGGGTCTCTTTCCCATCATATCAATCTCCATCACTTTATTATTGGTTTGCTTTTACTTTGCTTTTACTTTGCATCTTTATACCAAAAATACCAAAAATATTATTTATCATCTCTATCAGATCTCACTTTCGTAAGTGACCGTGAAGGGATTGACAACCCCTAAGCGCGTTTGTTGCGTTGAGCTATTGTTTTTGTGTAGGTACGAGGGACTCGAGCGTAGCCTCCTACTGGATTGATACCTTGGTTCTCAAAAACTGAGGGAAATACTTACGCTACTTTGCTGGATCATCCCTTCCTCTTCGGGGAAATCCAACGCAGTGCTCAAGAGGTAGCAATATAGATCAAGATGATGGAGATCATGGTGTCATGCCGGTGACGCTGGAGATCATGACGATGATCTCTCACTAAATTTCAAGGTATAAGTGTTCTCCCTTAGTATGCACCGTTGCGAAAGTTCTTCGTGCTGAGACACAATGTGAGGATCAGGTGTGATAAGCTCTACGTTTAAACAGAACGGGTGCAAGACAGTTTTGCACACGCGAAATACTCAGTTTAAACTTGACGAGCCTAGCATATGCAGATATGGCCTCGGAACACTGAGACTAAAAGGTCGAGCGTGAATCATATAGAAGATATGATAAACCTAGTGATGGTGACCATTGAAAACTACTCAATCTCACGTGATGATCAGACATGGTTTAGTTGATTTGGATCATGTGATCACTTAGATGATTAGAGGGATGTCTATCTAAGTGGGAGTTCTTAAGTAATATGATTAATTGAACTTAAATTTATCATGAACTTAGTACATGATAGTATTTTGCTTGTCTATGTTGATTGTAGATAGATGGCCCGTGCTGTTATTCCGTTGAATTTTAATGCGTTCCTTGAGAAAGAAAAGTTGAAAGATGATGGTAGCATTTACATGGACTAGGTCCGTAACTTGAGGATTATCCTCATTGCTACATAGAAGAATTACGTCCTGGAGCAATGCCAGATGTTATGAACGTCTGGCAGAGCAAAGCTGATGACTACTCGGTAGTTCAGTGTGCCATGCTTTATGACTTAGAACTGGTACTTCAACGACGTTTTGAACGTCATGGAGCATATGAGATGTTCCAGGAGTTGAAGTTAATATTTCAAGCAAATGCCCGGATTGAGAGATATGAAGTCTCCAATAAATTCTACAGCTGCAAGATGGAGGAGAATAGTTCTGTCAGTGAGCATATACTTAGAATGTCTGGGTATAACAATCACTTGATTCAACTGGGAGTTAATCTTCCAGATGATAGCGTCATTGACAGAATTCTTCAATCACTGCCACCAAGCTAGAAGAGCTTCGTGATGAACTATAACATGCAAGGGATGGATAAGACGATTCCCGAGCTCTTCGCAATGCTAAAGGCTGCGGAGGTAGAAATCAAGAAGGAGCATCAAGTGTTGATGGTCAATAAGACCACCAGTTTCAAGAAAAAAGGTAAAGGGAAGAATAAAGGGAACTTCAAGAAGAACATCAAGCAAGTTACTGCTCAGGAGAAGAAACCCAAGTCTGGACCTAATCCTGAGACTGAGTGCTTCTACTGCAAATAGACTAGTCACTGGAAGCGGAACTGCCCCAAGTATTTGGCGGATAAGAAGGATGGCAAGGTGAACATGTTGCGGAACGTAGTAATTTCAAATAATTTCCTACGCACACGCAAGATCATGGTGATGCATAGAAACGGGAGGGGAGAGTGTTGTCTACGTACCCTCGTAGACCGAAGCGGAAGCGTTGACGCAATATAGAGGAAGTAGTCATACGTCTTCCTGGTCCAACCGATCCAAGCACCGTTACTCCTACACCTCCGAGTTCTTGACACACGTACAGCTCGATGACGCACCCCGGGCTCCAATCCAGCAAAGCTTCGGGGAGGAGTTTTGTCAGCATGACGGCGTGGTGACGATCTTGATGTTTAACCATCGCAGGGCTTCGCCTAAGCACCGCTACAATATGATCGAGGTGTAATATCGTGGAGGGGGGCACCGCACACGGCTAAGGAACGATCATGAAGATCAACTTGTGTGTCCTAGGGTGCCCCCTTGCCCCCGTATATAAAGGAGCCAAGGGGGGTGCGGCCGGCCCTAGTAGGAGGCGCGCAGGAGGAGTCCTACTCCTACTGGGAGTGGGACTCCCCTCCCTTTCCTTGTCCAAGTAGGAGAGGGGGAAGGAAGGGAGAGAGGAGAGGAAGGAAAGGGGGGGCGCCGCCCCTCCCTCCTTGTCCAATTCGGACTAGGGGGAGAGGGAGCGCGCGGCCTGCCCTGGCTGCCTTTCCTCTTCTCCACTTTAGGCCCATGAGGCCCATTAACCCCCCGGGGGGTTCCGGTAACCCCCCCGGTTCTCCGGTTTTATCCGAAACTTCCCCGGAACATTTCCGGTGTCCGAATATAGCCGTCCAATATATCAATCTTTATGTGTCGACCATTTCGAGACTCCTCGTCATGTCCGTGATCACATCCGGGACTCCGAACAACCTTCGGTACATCAAAATACATAAACTCATAATAACTGTAATCGTAACTTTAAGTGTGCGGACCCTACGGTTCGAGAACAATCACTACACCACAACACTACTTCCCCAATAGCTAGGTTGGATGGGAATACACGTTTTGCCAATAGACAGTCGGTTGGGAAAGACTATTGCCCACCGATTCTGTCTGTTGGGGAAAGTCCAGACGGGAAAACCCTTTCCCGACCGACTTTCTGTCGGCTATGGCATATCTTCCCCGACCAACATTCTGTTGGGCCTGCCATGGGCCTTTCCCGACCAACAGTCCGTTGGGGATGCCATGGGCCTTTCCCGACCGACTATGGGACAGGGTATCTTTTCCCGACCAACAATTTATTGGTGTTGCCATGGGCCTTTCCCGACCGACTATCTGATAGTGTGTTCTTTCCCAACCAACATTCCGTTGGGCCTTGTATTAGGCTTTCCCAACCGACTGTTAGACAGGGTTTGCTTTGCCGACCAACATCTGTTAGCCCTCTCATAGCTGGATTTCACATTACCATCAGAAAATCAATCAATCAAGTTATATAATTCATAATAGCAACAAGCATGTCATCCAACAATATTAAACCAGAACCAAACAATAATAACATAGATTCATTACTTTTCACATATAAAAAGCCCATCTGTTATAAACTAGTGACCATCCAAGTTCCCTATAAACTAATGTAACTAATTAAATAGAGGAAACTTTCTGGTTCATTGTCTGAGAGCAAAAAATTCTTTTGTTTTCTAGAATATGTCTCCGAGGCACATCATCTGCCTCGGCTCCTTCTAGTGGGCAACTACATACATCAGATCTTGCAGAATGAATACATTATGGTTCATTGTCCCAGACACAATGTGGGTGTACAAAATGATAGGTAAAATGCATCTCCAATGAATCTATCACCATTACACAAAATATCCCGTTGACGTAAACCGCCGACTTCATGGTTCCTCGTCCTCTTGCATGTCTTTCCTACAAAATGTAAAGAAGTTGCAATTACATTCATAGAAAATTGCACCATCAAAATTTGTATAAAGCATAACATTGACAAACAACTATTATTTCATAAGGCAAGCTAGTACCAAAACACCTACTAAGGAAGGCACTTCATTCAGGTATAGGTAACCACGTAAAGGGCATGTTAAGCACTAGTTAAAACGTCCTAATTTCTAGACACTATATTTCATTGATAACTGTAAAAGCTTCCATGAATATCAACAAGATAAATTATACAAGGAGTTGTCCATTAGATGACTTTTACTATGACCGGGTTAAAAATTTAAAGTAGATGGCAACAAAACAATTGGTTTAAAACTGAAATTGAGCGCGACCTTCTCCGATATTCGCTCATTTTATGGAGCGGAATTGTATTTATCACCAAAGATTAAACAGAATGGGCCATAAATAAGTAAGAGTTTACAGGAAACTTCAGACTTCATTTACCGCAGTGACTTATATAGCTCAGACCTCTAATAACATCCCACCAAAAAAGAATAAGCTCTTTGCGCAATAAAATGATCCAGGATAAGGAACCATTTGAATTTACACTCTTAACAATGGGAATGTATAGACTACAAAGGACTACCATACTGATACATGATCTTTGGGATCTTCTGTCCAACAAAATTTTAGATACATGCAGTTTCTTCAGAAGGATGTCGTACAACCAAACTCTATCAGTACATGTTAGCCTAGCTGCCTATCTACTACAGTGTCAACACAGGGCTATAGTGACAAAGGAAACTTGAATGCTAAGTTCAGCTATGACTGTACAGATACAGTTCTCTCTTATTGATTAATAAGTCTCTGTTAGAATTCTTAAGTGTATATTCTCAAAAAATAGCAAAAAGGTGATTCACGAGTACTATATTTCCATGAAAAATAACCAAGAATAAAGCAGTCAATTTAAGAGATCCAACAACAACCTATGATGCCCACTTCCCACACCATGTACTTCTAGTTTCATATCACTTGCCACCCTATTGCACGCTTCGATTGATAAATTTGAGAAGGAAAAAAAACAAATAGATCATTTTAATGCAGGCATTAGATAACGAGCGGAGATTATTAATAGTTTAATACACACATGAAATTGTCCATTGGGAGTGTAAGATATCTGATCATCAGTTACCAGCAGTAAGAGCCAAAGAATTCGAATTTTTTGAGAAAGATATGTTACAACAGAAAATCTCACCATTTGACTTCAGTGCAATTGCATCGTTGCATAGTGTTGGTAAGTAAACCATCTCACTAATCATCATCGGTATCACAACCACGACATATTAAATAAAACTGCAGATTAATATACGAGCAAGGTCATTGGCCTCGTAGAATTTTACAGAAAAATAGAACAAATGATAAGAGATGTAGGAAGGTTGGTAAAGCGGGTTGCCCATTGACATGAGCAGACCGACCAGATTTCCTTCCATAGTGGTTTGACTATGCCGAATCTGGAAGGCAAAGCGATGGTACGAAAAACCTAGGCCTCTTTATACACAACCAGATGAGATAAAACTAGTCGTGGATTTGTCCAACAAGAAGATCGTCATATCGGCTAAACTTGTACACACTAATATTTATGTCATTCAAATAAGCTATAATGATGATAAAACTACACTCCATTCATAACACAAGGTAGAAATTGGCAATTTGAAAGGAAGGCTATTTAACTACCAAAGTTCGTACAAACTGTATCCTATCCCTTTTTGTACAGTTCATATGATTAATAGATGCATAAAAATACCTGAGCTAGCAGGTTGACATATCTTCAAATATGGGAGGTGAACTGTACATAGCCAGGAATTCCAAGCAAACCATGCGTCGACTAAACCCTACAAACGTTAGAGTGTCAACGGTGTCAAGTGAAAGTAATAAATGCATCTATACTATTCAGTTGGTTAGGTACACACTTGAAACTTCAAAAAATCTCCGGAGATACAGTCTTGTTCTAAATTCTAAGTGATATCAGGACTGATGCAAAGTGTCCAGCCAACTGTTTGACGTTCAATTTGTAACCTATATTATCATCTGAAAATGTAATCTAGTGAGCATAAAATTTCCTTCTCGACATGGAAAATGATCATTTAAATCAGAAGAGAACTTATTTGCAACTGAAATTGACCACAGTTGAGTAGTATGAATGTATGCTAGTCTGATGTGTGTTTCTTTTCTCATTCTAAGAGAAGTACAATCGTGCTTGTGCTTCCATATGGTAATTACAAATGACTAATGAAAGGATGATGTATAGACGAGCAACTAGAAAAGACCTATCTACCTCTTACCTGGTTACAATGCCACTGTGCACGAATAGAAGCAGCTTCTTGAAGAATCCTCAATTTTAGTTCGTTACCTACCCAAAAGATAAAAAAAATATCAAATCTAGGTTTCATGAAACTATCATGCTCAAAGAATAAGATTTAGCATATCATTCATGACAAAATGACCAGATATAAAAAAACAAGCAGCCTGGCATAACCTCAATTACAGATCAAAAGTGAGAAAAAGAAGAAAATGCAGAAAACAAGTAAAATTGTATGACAACTCAAGATCTGTAAAAATACTCACATATCCAGATACACTTGATGTGATGCAGGCATATGGTTACGGATCTTTTTAAAGCGATCAATAAACTTAAGACCAAGTGAAAAAAATCACTGGGGCTATGAAAGGTTCATCGCTGGGACTTAAAATCTATAGGAAGAGGGAGAGATGGAGAGAGAGCTTACGGATGTTTTTGTTGCCGCCATGGATAGCTAAGAGAGATGGGGGCAGCACCACCATGCTCCTAGTTGCCAGAAGATACGGGAGTAGAGGCCGCCCGCCTTGTCCGAACCGCCAGGACCGAAGGGACCTTGTCCCGCTCAGATCTGCTACCATGGGAAGGTGGAGAGGGAGCTGGGTATGGGTTGGGGTGGAGGTGGCATCTGAGGAGCGGAGAGGTGGCCTCATCGGGCGCTTGGCAGCAAACAAGAAGTGCCGCCGCCGGCAACTGGGTGAGAGCATCGGCGCCATAGGAACGTCTCCACATGGAGAAACTGCAGCGATGTGGGGATGGGGATGGTGATGGATTGGTGGGAGGAAGAGATGGACAGAGTGGTGGAAGCGTCGCCGGATGCGAGCGTCGCCGCCGCCGCCGCTCGCCGCGCCGCTCAGATCGGGAGAGAAAGAGATAAGGGAGAGAGGACAGAGAGATAGCGGGGTGGTGTTTGTTTTTTTCACGGGTGATTATTAGGAGGTGGGCTTTGGGAGCGCGCAGCATGAAAGTTTCGGATGGACTTTCGCGCTAAGTTTTCGCAGGCGCGCGAACGGATATTTTTGGCGGCCCAGTTGTCGACCCACAGTCGGTCGGGAACATTTGCCGACCGACGGTGTGACAAGAGTGCGATTATTACCCACCAATAGCTCGATGTTATACATTTCAGCATTCCCAACCGACAGTTGGTCGTTATATACGTGTAATACCGACCCACAATCTGATAAGAGTTTTACCAACAAACAGTTGGTCGGCAAAACAGACTTTTTCCAACACACATCCGTAGGGAATGCAGTGTCGTGGTGTAGTGAATGTAGACATGACCGAGACACGTCTCCGGTCAATAACCAATAGCGGGACCTGGATGCCCATATTGGCTCCTACATATTCTACGAAGATCTTTATCGGTCAGACCGCATAACTACATACGTTGTTCCCTTTGTCATCGGTATGTTACTTACCCGAGATTCGATCGTCGGTATCCAATACCTAGTTCAATCTCATTACCGGCAAGTCTCTTTACTCGTTCCATAATACATCATCTCACAACTAACACATTAGTTGCAATGCTTGCAAGGCTTATGTGATGTGTATTACCGAGAGGGCCCAGAGATACCTCTCCGTCAAACGGAGTGACAATTCCTAATCTCGAAATACGCCAACCCAACATGTACCTTTGGAGACACCTGTAGAGCTCCTTTATAATCACCCAGTTACGTTGTGACGTTTGGTATCACACAAAGTGTTCCTCCGGCAAACGGGAGTTGCATAATCTCATAGTCATAGGAACATGTATAAGTCATGAAGAAAGCAATAGCAACATACTAAACGATCGGGTGTTAAACTAATGGAATGGGTCATGTCAATCAGATCATTCAACTAATGATGTGATCCCATTAATCAAATAACAACTCTTTGTCCATGGTTAGGAAACATAACCATCTTTGATTAACGAGCTAGTCAAGTAGAGACATACTAGTGACACTATGTTTGTCTATGTATTCACACATGTATTATGTTTCCGGTTAATACAATTCTAGCATGAATAATAAACATTTATCATGATATAAGGAAATAAATAATAACTTTATTATTGCCTCTAGGGCATATTTTCTTTAGTCTCCCACTTGCACTAGAGTCAATAATCTAGATCACATCGCCATGTGATTTAACATCAATAGTTCACATCTTTATGTGATTGGTTCACATCTCCATGTGACTAACACCCAAAGGGTTTACTAGATTCAATAATCTAGTTCACATTGCTATGTGATTAAGACCCAAAAAGTGATCATGTTTTGCTTGTGAGAGAAGTTTAGTCAACGGGTCTGCCACATTCAGATCCGCATGTATTTTGCAAATTTCTATGTCAACAATGCTCTGCATGGAGCTACTCTAGCTAATTGCTCCCACTTTCAATATGTATCTAGATTGAGACTTAGAGTCATCTGGATCAGTGTCAAAACTTGCATCGACGTAACCCTTTACGACGAACCTTTTGTCACCTCCGTAATCGAGAAACATATCCTTATTCCAGTAAGGATAATTTTGACCGCTGTCCATTGATCTACTCCTAGATCACTATTGTACTCCCTCTCTTAACACAGTGTATGGTATACAATAGATCTGGTACACAGCATGGCATACTTTATAGAACCTATGACTGAGGCATAGGGAATGACTTTCATTCTCTTTCTATCTTCTGCCGTGGTCGGGCTTTGAGTCTTACTCAACTTCACACCTTGTAACACAGGCAAGAAACTTTTTCTTTGACTGCTCCATTTTGAACTACTTCAAAATCTTGTCAAGGTATGTACTCATTGAAAAAAACTTATCAAGCGTCTTGATCTATCTCTATAGATCTTGATACTCAATATGTAAGCAGCTTCACCGAGGTCTTTCTTTGTAAATTTCCTTTCAAACACTCCTTTATGCTTTGCAGAATAATTCTACATTATTTCCGATCAACAATATGTCATTCACATATACTTATCAGAAATGTTGTAGTGCTCCCACTCACTTTCTTGTAAATACATGCTTCACCGCAAGTCTGTATAAAACTATATGCTTTGATCAACTTATCAAAGCGTATATTCCAACTCCGAGATGCTTGCACCAGTCCATAAATGGATCGCTGGAGCATGCATATTTTGTTAGCACCTTTAGGATTGACAAAACCATCTTGTTTCATCACATACAACTCTTCTTTAATAAATCCATTAAGGAATGCAATTTTGTTTATCCATTTTCCAGATTTCATAAAATGCGGCAATTGCTAACATGATTCGGACAGACTTAAGCATAGATACGAGTGAGAAACTCTCATCGTAGTCAACACCTTGAACTTGTCGAAAACCTTTTGCAACAATTCTAGCTTTGTAGATAGTAACACTACTATCCGTGTCCGTCTTCCTCTTGAAGATCCATTTATTATCAATGGCTTGCCGATCCTCGGGCAAGTCCACCAAAGTCCACACTTTGTTCTCATACATGGATCCTATCTCAGATTTCATGGCCTCAAGCCATTTATCGGAATCTGGGCTCATCATCGCTTCCTCATAGTTCGTAGGTTCGTCATGGTCATGTAACATGACCTCCAGAATAGGATTACCGTACCAATCTGGTGCGGATCTCACTCTGGTTTACCTACGAGATTCGGTAGTAACTTGATCTGAAGTTACATGATCATCATCATTAGCTTCCTCACTAATTGGTGTAGTAGTCACAGGAACAGATTTCTGTGATGAACTATTTTCCAATAAGGGAGAAGGTACAATTACCTTATCAAGTTTTCTACTTTCCTCCCACTCACTTCTTTCGAGAGAAACTCCTTCTCTAGAAAGGATCCATTCTTAGCAACGAATGTCTTGCCTTCGGATCTGTGATAGAAGGTGTACCCAACTGTCTCCTTTGGGTATCCTATGAAGACATATTTCTCCGATTAGAGTTTGAGCTTATCAGGTTGAAGTTTTTTCACATAAGCATCGCAACTCCAAACTTTAAGAAACGACAGCTTAGGTTTCTTGCCAAACGACATGGTGTCGTCTCAACGGATTTAGATGGTGCCCTATTTAACGTGAATGCAGCTGTCTCTAATGCATAACCCCAAAACGATAGTGGTAGATCGGTAAGAGACATCATAGATCGCACTATATCTAATAAAGTACAGTTATGACGTTCCGACACACCATTACACTATGGTGTTCCAGGTGGCGTGAGTAGTGAAACTATTTCACATTCTTTTAACTGAAGACCAAACTCGTAATTCAAATACTCTTATCCACGATCAGATCGTAGAAACTTTATTTTCTTGCTACGATGATTTTCCACTTCACTCTGAAATTCTTTAAACTTTTCAAATGTTTCAGACTTATGTTTCATCAAGTAGATATACTCATATCTGCTCAAATTATCTGGGAAGAACAGAAAATAATGATACCTGTCGCGAGCCTCAATATTCATCGGACCACATACATCAGTATGTATGATTTCCAACAAATCTGTTGCTCGCTCCATTGTTCCTAAGAACGGAGTCTTAGTCATCTTGCCCATGAGGCATGGTTCGCAAGCATCAACTGATTCATAATCAAGTGATTCCAAAAGCCCATCAGCATGGAGTTTCTTCATGCGCTTTACACCAATATGACCTAAACGGTAGTGCCACAAATAAGTTTGCACTATCATTATTAACGTTGCATCTTTTGGTTTCAATATTATGTTTATGTGTATCACTACGATCGAGATACAACGAACTATTTTCATTGGGTGTGTAACCATATAAGGTTTTATTCATGTAAACAGAACAAAAATTTACTCTCTTACTTAAATGAATAACCGTATTACAATAAACATGATCAAATCATATTCATGCTCAACGCAAACACCAAATAACACTTACTTAGGTTCAACACTAATCCCGAAAGTATAGGGAGTGTGCGATGATGATCATATCAATTTTGGAACCACTTCCAACACACATCGTTACTTCACCCTTAACTAGTCTCTGTTTATTCTGCAACTCCCGTTTCGAGTTACTAATCTTAGCAACTGAACTAGTATCAAATACTGAGGGGTTGCTATAAACACTAGTAAAGTACACATCAATAACATGTATATCAAATATACTTATGTTCACTTTGTCATCCTTTTTATCCGCCAATCACTTGGGGTAGTTCTGCATCTAGTGACCAATCCCTTTGCAGTAGAAGCACTTAGTCTCAGGCTTAGGATCAGACTTGGGCTTCTTCACTTGAGCAGCAACTTGCTTGCCATTCTTCTTGAAGTTCCCCTTCTTCCCTTTGCCCTTTTCTTGAAACTAGTGGTCTTGTCAACCATCAACACTTGATGTTTTTCTTGATTTCTACCTTCGTTGATTTCAGCATCACGAAGAGCTTGGGAGTTGTTTCCGTTATCCCTTGCATATTATAGTTCATCACGAAGTTCTACTAACTTGGTGATGGTGACTAGAGAATTCTGTCAATCACTATCTTATCTGGAAGATTAACTCCCACTTGATTCAAGCGATTGTAGTACCCAGACAATCCTAGCACATGCTCACTAGTTGAGCGATTCTCCTCCATCTTTTAGCTATAGAACTTGTTGGAGACTTCATATCTCTCAACTCGGGTATTTGCTTGAAATATTAACTAACTCCTGGAACATCTCATATGGTCCATTACGTTCAAAACGTCTTTGAAGTCCCGATTCTAAGCCATTAAGCATGGTGCACTAAACTATCAAGTAGTCATCATATTGAGCTAGCCAAACATTCATAACGTCTGCATCTGCTCCTGCAATAGGTCTGTCACCTAGCGGTGCATCAAGGGCATAATTCTTCTGTGCAGCAATGAGGATAAACCTCAGATCACGGATCCAATCCGCATCATTGCTACTAACATCTTTCAACACAATTTTTCTCTAGGAACATATCAAAATAAACATATGAAAGCAACAACGCGAGCTATTGATCTACAACATAGATATGCTAATACTACCAGGACTAAGTTCATGATAAATTAAAGTTCAATTAATCATATTACTTAAGAACTCCCACTTAGATAGACATCCCTCTAATCCTCTAAGTGATCACGGGATCCAAATCAACTAAACCATAACCGATCATCACGTGAAATGGAGTAGCTTTCAATGGTGAACATCACTATGTTGATCATATCTACTATATGATTCACGATCGACCTTTCGGTCTCAGTGTTCCGAGGCCATATCTGCATATGCTAGGCTCGTCAAGTTTAACCTGAGTATTCTGTGTGTGCAAAACTGGCTTGCACCCGTTGTAGATGGACGTAGAGCTTATCACACCCGATCATCACGTGGTGTCTGGGCACGACGAACTTTGGCAACGGTGCATACTCAGGGAGAACACTTTTATCTTGAAATTTAGTGAGGAATCATCTTATAATGCTACCGTCAATCAAAGCAAGATAAGATGCATAAAAGATAAACATCACATGCAATCAATATAAGTGATATGATATATGGCCATCATCATATTGTGCTTGTGATCTCCATCTCCGAAGCACCGTCATGATCACCATCGTCACCGGCGCGACACCATGATCTCCATCGTAGCATCGTTGTCGTCTCACCAATCTTATGCTTCTACGACTATCGCTACCGCTTAGTGATAAAGTAAAGCATTACCGGGCGATTGCATTGCATACAATAAAGCGACAACCATATGGCTCCTGCCAGTTGCCGATAACTCGGTTACAAAACATGATCATCTCATACAATAAAATTTAGCATCATGTCTTGACCATATCACATCACAACATGCCCTGCAAAAACAAGTTAGACGTCCTCTACTTTGTTTGTTGCAAGTTTTACGTGGCTGCTATGGGCTTAAGCAAGAACCAATCTTACCTACGCATCAAAACCACAACGATAGTTTGTCAAGTTGATGCCGTTTTAACCTTCGCAAGGACCGGGCATAGCCACACTCGGTTCAAATAAAGTTGGAGAAACTAACACCCGCCAGCCACCTGTGTGCAAAGCACGGCGGTAGAACCAGTCTCGCGTAAGCGTACGCGTAATTTCGGTCCGGGCCGCTTCATCCAACAATACCGCCGAACCAAAGTATGACATGCTGGTAGGCAGTATGACTTATATCGCCCACAACTCACTTGTGTTCTACTCTTGCATATAACATCAAACCATAAAACCTGGCTCTGATACCACTGTTGGGGAACGTAGTAATTTCAAAAAATTTCCTACGCACACGCAAGATCATGGTGATGCATAGCAACGAGAGGGGAGAGTGTTGTCTACGTACCCTCGTAGACCGAAGCGGAAGAGTTGATGCAACGTAGAGGAAGTAGTCGTATGTCTTCCCGGTCCAACCGATCCAAGCACCGTCACTCTGGCACCTCCGAGTTCTTGACACACGTACAGCTCGATGACGCACCCCGGGCTCCGATCCAGCAAAGCTTCGGGGAGGAGTTTTGTCAGCACGACGGCGTGGTGATGATCTTGATGTTTAACCGTCGCAGGGCTTCGCCTAAGCACCGCTACAATATGATCGAGGTGTAATATCGTGGAGGGGGGCACCGCACACGGCTAAGGAACGATCATGAAGATCAACTTGTGTGTCCTAGGGTGCCCCCTTGCCCCCGTATATAAAGGAGCCAAGGGGGGGTCCGGCCGGCCCTAGTAGGAGCTGCGCAGGAGGAGTCCTACTCCTACTGGGAGTAGGACTCCCCTCCCTTTCCTTGTCCAAGTAGGAGAGGGGGAAGGAAGGGAGAGAGGAGAGGAAGGAAAGGGGGGGCGCCGCCCCTCCCTCCTTGTCCAATTCGGACTAGGGGGAGAGGGGGCGCGCGGCCTGCCCTGGCTGCATTTCCTCTTCTCCACTTTAGGCCCATGAGGCCCATTAACCCCCTTGGGGGTTCCGGTAACCCCCCCGGTTCTCCGGTTTTATCCAAAACTTCCCCGGAACATTTCCGGTGTCCGAATATAGCCGTCCAATATATCAATCTTTATGTATCGACCATTTCGAGACTCCTCGTCATGTCCGTGATCACATCCGGGACTCTGAACAACCTTCGGTACATCAAAATACATAAACTCATAATGAAACTGTCATCGTAACTTTAAGCGTGCGGACCCTACGGTTTGAGAACAATGTAGACATGACTGAGACACGTGTCCGGTCAATAACCAATAGTGGGACCTGGATGCCCATATTGGCTCCTACATATTCTATGAAGATCTTTATCGGTCAGACCGCATAACTACATACGTTGTTCCCTTTGTCATCGGTATGTTACTTGCCCGAGATTCGATCGTCGGTTTCCAATACCTAGTTCAATCTCGTTACCGGCAAGTCTCTTTACTCGTTCCGTAATACATCATCTCACAACTAACACATTAGTTGCAATGATTGCAAGGCTTATGTGATGTGTATTACCGAGAGGGCCCAGAGATACCTCTCCATCAAACGGAGTGAAAAATCCTAATCTCGAAATACGCCAACCCAACATGTACCTTTGGAGACACCTGTAGAGCTCCTTTATAATCACCCAGTTACGTTGTGACGTTTGCTAGCACACAAAGTGTTCCTCCGGCAAATGGGAGTTGCATAATCTCATAGTCATAGGAACATGTATAAGTCATGAAGAAAGCAATAGCAACATACTAAACGATCGGGTGTTAAGCTAATGGAATGGGTCATGTCAATCAGATCATTCAACTAATGATGTGATCCCGTTAATCAAATAACAACTCTTTGTCCATGGTTAGGAAACATAACCATCTTTGATTAACGAGCTAGTCAAGTAGAGGCATACTAGTGACACTCTGTTTGTCTATGTATTCACACATGTATTATGTTTCCGGTTAATACAATTCTAGCATGAATAATAAACATTTATCATGATATAAGGAAATAAATAATAACTTTATTATTGCCTCTAGGGCATATTTCCTTCAGAACAAAGGTATATGTGATATACATGTTATTGATGTGTACATTACTAATGCTCGCAGTAGCACCTGGGTATTTGATACTGGTTCTGTTGCTAATATTTGCAACTCGAAACAGGGACTACGGATTAAGCGAAGATTGGCTAAGGACGAGGTAACGATGCGCGTGGGAAATGGTTCCAAAGTCGATGTGATCGCGGTTGGCACGCTACCTCTACATCTACCTTCGGGATTATTTTTAGACCTGTATAATTGTTATTTGGTGCCAGCGTTGAGCATGAACATTATATCTGGATCTTGTTTGATGCGAGACGGTTATTCACTTAAATCAGAGAATAATGGTTGTTCTATTCATATGAGTAATATATTTTATGGTCCTGCACCCTTGAGGAGTGGTCTATTTATATTAAATCTCGACAGTAGTGATACACATATTCATAATATTGAGACCAAAAGATGCATAGTTGATAATGATAGCGCAACTTATTTGTGGCACTGCCATTTAGGTCATATTGGTGTAAAGCGCATGAAGAAACTCCATTCCGATGGACTTTTGGGAATCACTTGATTATGAATCACTTGTTACTTGCGAACCATGCCTCATGGGCAAGATTACTAAAATGCCGTTCTCCAGAACTATGGAGCGTGAAACAGATTTGTTGGAAATCATACATACAGATGTATGTGGTCCGATGAATGTTGAGGCTCGCAGCAAGTATCATTATTTTCTGACCTTCACAGATAATTTGAGCAGATATGGGTATATCTACTTGATGAAACATAAGTCTGAAACATTTGAAAAGTTCAAAGAATTTCAGAGTGAAGTGGAAAATCATCGTAATAAGAAAATAAAGTTTCTACGATCTGATCGTGGAGAACAATATTTGAGTTACGAGTTTGGTCTTCATTTGAAACAATGCGGAACAGTTTCGCAACTCACGCCACCCGGAACACCACACCGTAATGGTGTGTACGAACATCGTAACCGTACTTTATTGGATATGGTGCAATCTATGATGTGTCTTCCGGATTACCACTATCGTTTTGGGGTTATTCATTAGAGACAATTGCATTCATGATTAATAGCGCACCATCTAAATCTGTTAAGATGACATCAGATGAACTGTGGTTTGGTAAGAAACCCAAGTTGTCGTTTCTTAAAGTTTGGGGTTGCGATGCTTATGTGAAAAAATTTCAACCTGATAAGCTCAAACCCAAATCGGAGAAGTGCGTCTTCATAGGATACCGAAAAGAAAATGTTGGGTACACCTTCTATCACAGATCCGAAGGCAAGATCTTTGTTGCCTAAGATGGATCCTTTCTAGAGAAGGAGTTTTTCTTGAAAGAAGTGAGTGGGACGAAAGTAGAACTTGATGATGTAACTGTACCTGCTCCCTAATTGAAAAGTAGCTCATCACTGAAATCAGTTCCGGTGATGCCTACACGAATTAGTGAGGAAGTTAATGATGATGGTCATGAATCTTCAGATCAAGTTTCTACCAAACCTGTTCCGGTGATGCCTACACGAATTAGCCTGCTACAGCTAGGGTTACACAAGGTCGGTTACAAGGGAGGAGATCTACATATCCATATTGCCTAGCTTGCCTTCCACGCCAACACTGTCAGGACCCCGATTCCAAGTCACATCGATCTAGCCGGTAACACCTCATATCACTTTGCGGCCTCACGCACGGTATCCCACGGGTGTCGCCTTACCATGGCCCGGGACCGTTTGCGCCTTTTGGCTCACGTATATGATAGTGTCGCTAGCATCCATATGACAGAGAACCCGGGCCGACATGGCTAGTCGTGAACCCAAAGCGGCACAGACCTATGGAGACAGGCATACATGAATCACATCGAGCATGTCGGTCATCAACGAGTGATTCCGGGCTGTAGCACTGGGCTAACAGGACTCCGGGGAACCCGGGCTGTAGCAGGCTAGGCAGGACTCCGGAAGTCACCGCGTGACATTTCCCCGAAGGGACAGACATAGGAACAAAGTGAAACACATGCCGGCCAGTCAAGTGTCCTGAACAGTAGTGCTGGGCTAGTAGGACTCCGGTGAACCGGGCTGTAGCGGACTACTATGGCTCGAGGAACACTAGACTACATTTCCCCATAAGAAAGGCTGCCAAGGATAAACAAATAGATTGTCGGATCCCACTCATACCAAGCATTTCAATCATACACACAATATGCCCGATATGAGTACATACAACATGGCATCACAATAAAACTCTACAACTCAAGCACTTTATTTAAAGGCTCCAGAGAGCCATACATAACATGTTCATACAGATAGGGGTCACATGACCCGACACTCAAGTCATACAATCATACAAGCACATGCGGAAGCAACTAGTCTGAGTACAGACTCTAGAAAGAAAAGAAGGCTTCTCAAAGCCTGTCTATCTACATAGGGCCCTCCATGGCCAGGATCACCACCTGGGTGGCTAGTCACTCGTCGACGCCAGGGTCTACGTAGAACCCATCGGAGGGGGCGGTGTTGTCGTCTGAAAACAGTAATTAAGCAAACATGAGTACAAAGGTACTCAACAAGTCTTACATCATAACCTACTATACATGCTTATTCTCAAGAAGGTGGTGGGGTTATTGCAGCAAGCCAGCTTTGACTCTTGGCTAAGCTATCCTACGGGACTTCTCTAGTAAAATAGTTTTCGCACACGAGTCCACTACTCACTAACACAATACTCCACCGTGGATCCTCCCTCGTCATCCTACAAGAGGGCCATCCTCGGTACTCACACTTATCTTGAGTCTTTTAGTAGTATCCATTAATTTGTCTATGAACTGTATAGGCAACCAAGTAGTCCTTTACCGCGGACGCGGCTATTCGAATAGTTTTATACCCTGCAGGGGTGTACTTCGTCACACATGTTTCCACCACTTAGCGTCTGCACACGACATGTGCTCGGCAGACTTCAAGCAAAAACCGACGTGGGTGTAGACCACGACCTGACTAACCTCACAAGTCTCTAGTCCAGGTTTATCACCTATTCAGGTTCCATCTGCAAGGAAATCCGGCCGGGGTGTCCTCGACGGCCCCAAACGATGTGTACAGGGTCCCGAGACACCAAACGGGCGCCCGGCATACCCGGCCACGGTGTATCTACCACATCATAGCCCACCCCTAGGGTCAACTCTACGCACGGCCGCCAACACATGTCCTACAAACACCAGAGACTAGTTGCAACTCCTGCACAGAGGCGAGAGGGGTCAGTAAGTCGAGCGGGGTCATATTTCAGGGCCCAATGTGTGGTAGTAGCTGAATCTTAAATCACGCATACAGATCTCAGTTCTTAGGGACAGCCTCGATGAAACAACCCACCATGTACTCCTACATGGCCTCTCATCGATACCTTTACCAAAACATGTTCAACACATCCCTCATATTACCGTCATAGGCATTTCACTCTAGCCCATCACCCAGATGAACCAGACCTGACACAACTCTAAGCATAGCAAGCATAGCAAGGTAGGAATCACATACATGGCTCAATTAACTCCTACACATGCTAGTCGGTTTCATCTAGTTACTGTGGCAATGACAGGTCATGCAGAGGATAAGGGTTCAACTACCATCGCACACAGCAGTTTGAATCGCGTTGTCTTAATGCAGTAAACAAGAGCAGAAGTGAGAACATGGGTTTGTATCGGAATGATCAATGGTTGCTTGCCTGATGGAGTGGTAGCGGGATACTGCCCTTCAGTTGGATACTCGTGAATATCCTCGGAGGCAGAACCTACCACGAAGAACACATCGGAACACAATCAACACATGACGATATGCAACAATATGATGCATGCTATGACATGGCAATATGATTGTGTCTTGGCCTAATGCAAGCTAGAATAGAAAGGGATGAACTCATTTGAATCAAAGATTCAAATATTAGCTCATTAAACATGGCCTTAATAGTGCATTTCCTTATTCTGCTTAAACAGCAAGGTAAACTTGTTTTTTCATGCATGAAACCATTACAGATGGATAGATTGAATTTTTCTGATAATTTTTCATATATAAATTATTTCATTTGGAGTTACGGTTGAATTTCTATGAATTTTTGAAGTTTGAACTATTTTCTGGAATTTCCTGTATAAAAATAATTCCAGTAAATCAATTACTGTGTCAGCAATGCATCAGGGTGACGTCAGGGTCAATGGGGACGTCCAGGTCAAACCTGACTGGTGGGTCCCGCGTGTCAGTAGTTAATTAAACTAACTAATTTTAGTTAGAAACTAATCTGGATAATTAGCAGAGGGGGCCCACTTGTCATTGACTCAGGGGAGTCAACCTGGGCCCACCCAGTCCACGTCAGTGGTCAAACCCATCGGTCAACAGGGCTAATCCCGCCGGCGTTGAGTCGCCGGCGAGGCCGAGACGGCGGAGGGCTTCGGAAAACGCCCTCAGGCGACCAAAACGACGGCGGAGAAGTGCTACGCGTAGCTGGGGAGCTGCCGCATCCAGTGGTGCAAGTTGTTGGACACGGGGACGCCGGAAACGACGCCGGCGAGCTCGACAGCGGCGGCCGGAGTTCGGCCAACGGCGGGTTAGCCGATGCAGGGCGCTAGGGGAGGCGCTGGTGTGTGCTACGTGCTCCTGGTGAGGTGTGGAGCACGATGGTGTGCCCGGCTTCAAGCCACTGTGGCTCTGGCCACGACGGCGACGAGGCACGGTGCCGGCGAGCGTCGGCCGTGGTGGAAGATGGAGCTAGGGGACGGAAACGGAGGGTGCGAGCAAGAGGAGAGAAGCAGGAGCTCACAGGGAGTCGTGTGGCGGTCTCAGCGGGCTCGGGGACGGGCTGGAGAAGAGGTGTGCTCGCCGGCGATCTCGGATGCCCGAGGTAGAAGACGACGGCGATGGCGGTGCTGCAGGGCCTCCGGCGAAGCGTGGCTCGGTGGGGAGGGCGAGGGAGTCGAGGCGGAGCTGATGGGCTCGTCGGAGGGGCGAGGGGATGTCTCTGGTGGCAACTACGGCGATCGGCAGCGAGGGACGCGCTCGGCCATCGCAGGATAGAGTGAGGGAGACGAGGGGGAGAGTGAGAGAGGATGAGAGGGGGACGTGGGGTTCGCGTGGCGTCCCTGGGCGTCTCCCAGGCGTCGGCAGATGCAGGAGGTGGCCGGCGCGTGGCCGGCGCGCGGCGAGCACGCGCCCCTGCCTCCTGGCGAGAGGTAGGGGGTGACTGGCGCTGGCCAGTCGGCTGGGCCGACCCAGGTAAGGCCCAGGTGGCTTCCTTCTCTTTTTTTGTATTTTGTTTTCTTTTTCTATTTTTCTGTAGCTTTAGGGCTTTATTAAAAATACATAGGCACTTAATAAAATCCTGAAAATAATTGTGGGCTCTGTTGGGATTATTCCTAACACCAAACATTTATTTCTAGAATTATTTGATAATTTAAATTATTTTATAGCATTTAAATTCCCAAATTCAAATACTTATGATTTAATTCAATGACCTTCTGTTGACCTATTAAATTGTGCACCAATTTTGCCAGAGGTTCTAACCTAAGACAAAGAAGGTGAACTTTTTAGAAAGGCATTTCAGGTTCATTGAAAATAATTTTAGTAAACCCTAGTTGTTTCCAGGGGGGTGTTGGGGGTTTCTGCTTTCCCCAATTCAAGTTTATGAGAAATTTAAACATGATGCACACTCCAATGCTTGAACTAGCTAGGGTGTGACAACTCACCCCCACTCAAAAGAATCTCGTCCCGAGATTTAGGATCCTCTGGAAAGAAGGTGGGGTACTCGAGTCAAAGACGATCCTCCCTTTCCCAAGTGGCTTCTTTCTCGAAATGGTGTGACCATTGAACCTTGAGAAACTTCATATTACGACGTCGAGTGGTACGCTCGGCTTGATCATGGATACAAACGGGATATTCCCGATAAGAGATGTTATCTTGTAGATCAAGCGTTTCGTGGTCCACTCCACGGATAGGATCCGCGAAGCAACGCCTGAGTTGTGAAATGTGGAAGACGTCGTGAACTCTGGAAAGATGCGGGGGTAGTTCCAATTGGTAGACAACTTCTCCTCGTTTGGCAAGAATGCGAAAGGGTCCAATGTAACGAGGAGCCAATTTGCCTTTGATACCGAAACGATGGGTTCCCTTTAACGGAGTAACCCAAAGGTAAGCCTTCTCGTTGACTTCATAAGTCATAGGCTTATGTTTACGATCATATTGACTCTTTTGACGAGATTGAGCTGTTTTCAATTTCTCACGAATAACGCGAACCTGCTCTTCTGCTTCCTGAATCATATCCGGGCCAAAGAGTTGTCTTTCCCCGGTTTTTGACCAGTTAAGAGGCGCTCGACATTTTCGTCCATAAAGAACTTCGAAAGGAGCTTTTCCCAAGCTAGCTTGATAGCTATTGTTATAAGCAAACTCCGCGAATGGAAGGCATTTCTCCCAACTCATTCCGAACGAGATAACAGAAGCTCGGAGCATATCTTCCAGAATTTGATTGACTCGCTCTACTTGACCACTTGATTGAGGATGGAAGGCGGTACTAAAAGAGAGTCGAGTTCCCATAGCATTTTGGAAACTTTCCCAAAATCGAGAGGTGAAGAGACTCCCATGGTCTGAGTTAATTTCCAATGGAACACCATGAAGTGATACTATTCGGGAGATGTATAAATCAGCTAGCTGGCTAGCGGTGATACTCTCACGAACAGGTAGGAAATGGGCTACTTTGGAAAGTCGGTCGATCACGACGAAGATGGCATTATTCCCTCTCTTGGTCCTGGGAAACCCAGTGATGAAATCCATACTGATTTTATCCCATTTCCATTCAGGAATAGCCAAAGGTTGAAGGGTGCCAGCAGGCCGTTGGTGCTCTGCTTTAACACGACGACAGACGTCGCAGCTAGCAATGTATTGAGCGATTTCTCTCTTCATCCTAGTCCACCAAAACCTCTGGCGTAGGTCTTGATACATTTTAGTACTACCAGGATGAATGGTGAGAGGGGATTCATGAGCTTCCTTAAGGATCAACTGGCGTAGATGTTGTTTCTTGGGAACCACCAAACGGTTCTCAAAGAAGACAGCACCCCGCTTATCCATGGAAAAACATTTAGCAACTCCGCTAGCAATGTTTTCCTTAATCTGGGATATGCCCTTATCACGCTTCTGGGCAGCTATGATTTGATCCATAAGGGTAGGTTTCTCCACCAGGGTGGATAGGAATCCTCGAGGACCAATGTGAAGATTAAGCTTACGAAATTCCTCATGGAGAAGTGGTTGACTTTGTTGTAACATCAGGTTGTTACAATAGGACTTACGACTTAGTGCATCAACCATGACATTGGCTTTGCCCGGGGTGTAAGTTATTCCTAAGTCATAATCCGAGATCAACTCGACCCAACGTCTTTGCCTGAGATTCAAATCTGGTTGGGTGAAGATATATTTCAAGCTTTGGTGATCGGTGAAGATCTCGCAACGATTACCAAGATGGTAATGTCGCCAAGTTTTAAGTGCATGGACTACAGCTGCGAGCTCTAGATCATGTGTGGGATAATTTTCCTCATGTGGGTGTAATTGCCGTGAAGCATAGGCAATTACCTGATGATCTTGCATGAGTATGCAACCTAGCCCTTGCCGCGAGGCGTCGCAATAGATAATAAAGTCCTTGGAGAAATCTGGTGGTACCAGTACGGGAGCAGATGCCAGGCGTCTTTTTAGTTCCTGAAAACTGATCTCGTACTGTGGCGTCCACTCGAACTTTTTATCTTTCTTGAGGAGTTCAGTTAGAGGTTTAGCAACCTTGGAGAAATTTTTGACGAAGCGGCGGCAATAGCTCGCTAGGCCAAGGAAGCTCCGAACTTGGTTGACCGCTTCAGGTGGAGTCCAATCAAGGACGGCTTGAACTCGCTCGGGATTGACAGCAATACCCATACCAGAGATTACATAGCCTAGATAGGTCACTTCTGGTAACCAAAATTCACACTTGGAGAATTTGGCATAAAGGCGATGTTCTCGAAGTTTCATCAATACCAGCCCTAGATGTTCGACATGTTCCTCTTCATTCTTGGAGTAGATGAGTATGTCATCGAGGTATACTACGACAAATTTGTCCAAGTACTCCATGAAAACCGAGTTCATTAACCAGGAGAAGGTGGCTGGGGCATTGGTTAAACCGAAGGACATAACGGTGTACTCGTATTGGCCATAACGAGTAACAAAGGCCGTTTTGGGAATGTCCCCGTTTCTGATTTTGATTTGATGGTAACCCAACCTCAAATCCATCTTGGAGAAGACTGAGGATCCAGCGAGCTGATCATACAGATCGTTGATCCTGGGAAGCGGGTATTTATTCTTGATGGTGACCAAGTTGACAGGTCCGTAGTCCACAACCATTCGCTCCGTTCCATCCTAATTCTTGACCAAGAGGACGGGGCAAGCCCAAGGAGAGGAACTAGGACGGATGAAACCCTTTTTCAAGGACTCATCGAGTTGGTTCTTAAGCTCGGCTAGTTCTAAGGGTGCCATCTTGTAGGGTCTTCTAGAAATTGGAACGGTTCCTGGAACAAGGTCTATCACAAACTCGACATCCCTATCAGGTGGAACACCTGGGAGTTCTTCTGGAAAGACATCCGGAAAGTCTCGGACTACCGGAACATCATCAAGGTCTGGCAGGGGGTTGGCATTTAGGGAGTAAAGTTGGCGCTTGGCCACTCGAGTTAAGACATTAACTCTCTTGCCCGAGGGGTGAGTAAGTTGAACGGTTCTAGTGGCACAATCGATCTTAGCATAATGAGCTGACATCCAGTCCATACCCAAGATGATGTTTATGTCGGAGGACTTGAGAGCTATTAAGGATGCAAGTAAGACAAGTCTATCGACAAGAATTTCTTTCCAATGGCTTACTCTACAAGTTTGCCATCTAGAGCCAGGGGTTTGAATTTCCATGATAGAGGGCATGTCACAGAATGTCGTGTTATGCAATCGAGCATAGTTCTCGGATATGAATGAATGAGATGCTCCAGTATCGAAAAGAACAGATGCCGGATGGCAGTTAAAAGGAGCATACCAAGGACGACGTTAGGATCCTCATGAGCCTCCTCGGCTGAAACATAATTGACATGGCCACGTGCAGTGGTGGCCGGCTTGGCGTAGAAAGTCTTTCCCGCTGGCTTACCACGGCCAACGGACTTTCCAGTTTGATTGGGGTTGTTGTTCTGGGGACACTCTCGGCTATAGTGACCTGGCTCTCCACACTTGAAGCATGTCAGCACATTGGCGCGTGGAGCAGCATTAGCAGCAGGGCCACCATAGGGCTTGGGCGGTGCAAATTGCTGGTTGGGGCGAGGCGCCTCAAAGGATGGCCTCGGAATGAACCTAGGTGGCAGTGTCGTGCTTGGGATCCAAACCCGGCGCTTCTGAGCTCCAGAGCCGGATGAAGAGCCAAAATCACGGGAGTGCTTGTGTGAAGCATCATAATCAGTCTGGCCTGTCTCAGCACTGATGGCTTTATTGACCAACTTCTGAAAGGATGTGCACTCGTGCAGACGGAGACCGCGGCGAAGCTCAGGGCTAAGTCCCTTGTGGAACCTTGCCTGCTTCTTAGCGTCAGTAGATACCTCTTCAGGGGCATAGCATGCCAGATTCCCAAATTCACGACTATATGCATCCACAGTCAGTCTTCCTTGGGTGAAGTTGCAGAACTCCTCCCTCTTGCGATCCATGAGACCTTTCGGAATGTGATGCTCACGGAAAGCCTCACAGAATTCAGCCCAAGTAGTGAATTGGCCGACCGGGTGCATAGCTTCAAAATTTTCCCACCAGAGGCTAGCAGGGCCTTCGAGGTGATAGGCAGCATAAGTAACCTTGTCGGCTTCGGCTACGTTGGCAGAACGTAGCTTGTGGGTGATGCTGCGAAGCCAGTCATCCGCGTCGAGGGGTTCGACGGAATGGTTGAACTTTGGTGGGTACAGCTAGATAAAGTCATTGATTGACACCAAGTCATTTCGTGGGTGGCGTGCAGTGTTCTGCTCAATCCACTCCAGCAGGCGGTTAGTCTCACGCTTGTTTCTTTCCGCCTCCAGCATTACTTCGGCCAGAGAAGGCGGGTGAGGCAGATTTTCACCTCTAGCAGCACTGGCTTCCCCCTGCTCCGGGGCAGCAGGGTTGCTGCGGGTGTTGACCATCCTAGGAGAAAATAAGACAACGGTTTAGACAAGGATGGCTCAAACTTAGCAAGGAAGTGCAGAATGTAATGGATAATACGGAATGCAGAGATGTTCATCCGTATGTCATGGTAATATAAAACTGCCATATATATACCAACGGTCATACACATCATACATAGTTTAGTACAAGCCCAGGCTACAGTACAACTATGATGAAAGACGTTACATCTCATCGGAGGCATTCCAAGCTCCTATACATTATTTGTCTACACCTCCGGAATCGATTACACGCAAATTCATATTGCACAAGTCACGCGGGACAGTGGAGATACAACTACTACAATACTAGTGGTACGATTACTAACTCAGACAGCTCCGTAGTAGTCTTCATAGAAGTCACCTCCATAGCCTAGAAGTTCAACGTGATCATCCGGAAACAGATGGTCCTGAGGAGCCTGTGGACCATAGGGGCTAGGATGAGGTCTTGGACCAACAAATGGTGGCCTGCGGGGACCACGGGGTGGGGTGATGCCCCCCACATCACGCCAATCCACCATGTCTGGCAGAGCTGATCTCACAGGATACAGATCCCTTGTATCCATACATCCAGCTTGCACCGCAGGTGCAAACCGAGTCAATGTGGCCCAATGATCAGCACAGGTATTGAAAAGCTCCAGCCTCAAGGCCCGATTCTCTCGGTCCTTATCTTCGAGCATCTCGGCAGTGGTACGAGTTAATGAGTCCTCCTGAGTGGAGTCAGGATAGATAGCCTGAAGATACCCTTGCGCTCCCGGAAGTGAAGCTGGCATGTAACGGAAATCAGTGTTCCGAAGCAGGCCAGTCCGGACTCGCATGATGGTCATCATGGAATAGGCAGCATCCTGCACGGCCATCTCAACAGTAACCCCGAGTCCATAGGAACAGTGAAGGGGCTCGGTAGATCCAGGATAAGAAGGAAATATCCTGACGGTGCAGAAATACTGGCTTTGATTAAAGTCGCGGAACTGCTCTTCAACAGTGTATTCAGGATACCAACGGTAACCTGTCTCGATCATGACCCGGACTAACATAGCAGTATGACCGGGCACGTCGAGGCACCTGGTCAGGCGAACCACTTGGTTTTGAACACGGTTGGCCATCTGAAAGCACAACCACAATGCAAAGACATTAGAATTTCTAGGGAAAATTGGACAGCATAACGGCTGTAAATGCTTAGAAAAAGATTTGAGACATCCACAACAGTTCACAATACCACTCAACAACATCATATCAAGGTTCTGATTCAATTAGCAACATACTAAGAATAGTAGAAACTGAACTGGGACTTGTAACAATAATCCTATAAGCTACTACGGATTAGTAACACGTGAACCTGATAGAAGAAGAGAGCCTAGTCCTTAACCCACGTTGAAGGAGAAGAGAATGACTCAGATCAGAGGCATAGGGTAAAGGAGTAAAAGAGCTTTACGTTCCCTCCCATAATCAATTCCCCTACATATAACTAAAGCATTTCTAGACTCGACATCGACCAGTTTGGCTCAACGAACCTATAGGCAGTCCGGCTCTGATGCCAACGCTGTCAGGACCCCGATTCCAAGTCAAATCGATCTAGCCGGTAACACCTCATATCACTTTGCGGCCTCACGCACGGTATCCCACGGGTGTCCCCTTACCATGGCCCGGGACCGTTTGCGCCTTTTGGCTCACGTATATGATAGTGTCGCTAGCATCCATATGACAGAGAACCCGGGCCGACATGGCTAGTCGTGAACCCAAAGCGGCACAGACCTATGGAGATAGGCATACATGAATCACATCGAGCATGTCGGTCATCAACGAGTGATTCCGGGCTGTAGCACTGGGCTAACAGGACTCTGGGGAACCCGGGCTGTAGCAGGCTAGGCAGGACTCCGGAAGTCACCGCGTGACATTTCCCCGAAGGGACAGACATTGGAACGAAGTGAAACACATGCCGGCCAGTCAAGTGTCCTGAACAGTAGTGCTGGGCTAGCAGGACTCCGGTGAACCGGGCTGTAGCGGACTACTATGGCTCGAGGAACACTAGACTACATTTCCCCATAAGAAAGGCTGCCAAGGATAAACAACTGGATTGTCGGATCCCACTCATACCAAGCATTTCAATCATACACACAATATGCCCGATATGAGTACATACAACATAGCATCACAACAAAACTCTACAACTCATGTACTTTATTTAAAGGCTCCAGAGAGCCATACATAACATGTTCATACAGATAGGGGTCACATGACCCGACACTCAAGTCATACAATCATACAAGCACATGCGGAAGCAACTAGTCTGAGTACAGACTCTAGAAAGAAAAGAAGGCTTCTCGAAGCCTGTCTATCTACATAGGGCCCTCCATGGCCAGGATCACCACCTGGGTGGCTAGTCACTCGTCGAGGTCAAGGTCTACGTAGAACCCATCGAAGGGGGCGGTGTTGTCGTCTGAAAACAGTAATTAAGCAAACATGAGTACAAAGGTACTCAGCAAGTCTTACATCAGAACCTACTATACATGCTTATTCTCAAGAAGGTGGTGGGGTTATTGCAACAAGCCAGCTTTGACTCTTGGCTAAGCTATCCTACGGGACTTCTCTAGTAAAATAGTTTTCGCACACGAGTCCACTACTCACTAAAACAATACTCCATCGTCATCCTACGAGAGGGCCATCCTCGGTACTCACACTTATCTTGAGTCTTTTAGTAAGATCCATTAATTTGTCTATGAACTGTATAGGCAACCAAGTAGTCCTTTACTGCGGACGCGGCTATTCGAATAGTTTTATACCCTGCAGGGGTGTACTTTGTCACACATGTTTCCACCACTTAGCGTCTGCACACGACATGTGCTCGGCAGACTTCAAGCAAAAACCAACGTGGGTGTAGACCACGACCTGACTAACCTCACAAGTCTCTAGTCCAGGTTTATCGCCTATTCAGGTTCCATCAACACGGAAATCCGGCCGGGGTGTCCTCAACGGCCCCAAACGATGTGTACAGGGTCCCGAGACACCAAACGGGAGCCCGGCATACCCGGCCACGGTGTATCTACCGCATCATAGCCCACCCCTAGGGTCAGTGATATGCACGGCCGCCAACACATGTCCTACAAACACCAGAGACTAGTTGCAACTGCTGGACAGAGGCGAGAGGGGTCAGTAAGTCGAGCGGGGTCATATTTCAGGGCCCAATGTGTGGTAGTAGCTGAATCTTAAATCACGCATACTGATCTCAGTTCTTAGGGACGGCCTTGATGAAACAACCCACCATGTACTCCTACATGGCCTCTCATCGATACCTTTACCAAAACATGTTCAACACATCCCTCATATTACCGTCATAGGCATTTCACTCTAGCCCATCACCCAGATGAACCAGACCTGACACAACTCTAAGCATAGCAGGCATCGCAAGGTAGGAATCACATACATGGCTCAATCATCTCCTACACATGCTAGTGGGTTTCATCTAGTTACTGTGGCAATGACAGGTCATGCAGAGGATAAGGGTTCAACTACCGTAGCACACAGCAGTTTGAATCGCGTTGTCTTAATGCAGTAAACAAGATCAGAAGCAAGAACATGGGTTTGTACCGGAATGATCAATGGTTGCTTGCCTGATGGAGTGGTAGCGGGATACCGCCCTTTAGTTGGATACTCGTGAATATCCTCGGAGGGAGAACCTACCACGAAGAACACATCGGAACACAATCAACACATGACGATATGCAACAATATGATGCATGCTATGACATGGCAATATGATTGTGTCTTGGCCTAATGCAAGCTAGAATAGAAAGGGATGAACTCAATTGAATCAAAGATTCAAATATTAGCTCATTAAACATGGCCTTAATAGTGCAAATCCTTATTCTTCTTAAACAGCAAGGTAAACTTGTTTTGTCATGCATGAAACCATTACAGATGGATAGATTGAATTTTTCTGATAATTTTTCAAATATAAATTATTTCATTTGAAGTTACGGTTGAATTTCTATGAATTTTTGAAGTTTGAACTATTTTCTGGAATTTCCCGTATAAAAATAATTCCAGTAAATCAATTACTGCGTCAGCAATGCGTCAGGGTGACGTCAGGGTCAACGGGGACGTCCAGGTCAAACCTGACTGGTGGGTCCCGCGTGTCAGTAGTTAATTAAACTAACTAATTTTAGTTAGAAACTAATCTGGATAATTAGCAGAGGGGGGCCCACTTGTCATTGACTCAGGGGAGTCAACCTGGGCCCACCCAGTCCATGTCAGTGGTCAAACCCACCGGTCAACAGGGCTAATCCCGCCGGCGTTGAGTCGTCGGCGAGGCCGAGACGGCGGTGGGCTTCGGAAAACTCCCTCAGGCGACCAAAACGACGGCGAAGAAGTGCTACGCGTAGCTGGGGAGCTGCCGCATCCAGTGGTGCAAGTTGTTGGACACGGGGACGCCGGAAACGATGCCGACGAGCTCGACAGCGGCGGCCGGAGTTCGGCCAACGGCGTGTTAGGCGATGCAGGGCGCTAGGGGAGGCGCTGGTGTGGGCTACGTGGTCCTGGTGAGGTGTGGAGCACGATGGTGTGCCCGGCATCAAGCCACTGTGGCTCTGGCCACGACGGCGACGAGGCACGGCGCCGGCGAGCGTCGGCCATGGTGGAAGATGGAGCTAGGGGACGGAAACGGAGGGGGCGAGCACGGGGAAAGAAGCAGGAGCTCACAGGGAGTCGTGTGGTGGTCTGAGCGGGCTCGGGGACGGGCTAGAGAAGAGGTGCGGTCGCCGGCGATCTCGGATGCCCGAGGTAGAAGACGACGGCGATGGCGGTGCTGCAGGGCCTCCGGCGAAGCATGGCTCGGTGGGGAGGGCGAGGGAGTCGAGGCGGAGCTGATGGGCTCGTCGGAGGGGCGAGGGGATGTCTCTGGCGGCGACTACGACGATCGGCGGCGAGGTACGCGCTCGGCCATCGTGGGAGAGAGTGAGGGAGAGGAGGGGGAGAGTGAGAGAGGATGAGAGGGGGACGTGGGGGTCGCGTGGCGTCCCTGGGCGTCTCCCAGGCGTCGGCAGAAGCAGGAGGTGGCCGGCGCGTGGCCGGCGCGCGGCGAGCACGCGCCCCTGCCTCCTGGCGCGAGGTAGGGGGTGACTGGCGCTGGCCAGTCGGCTTGGCCGAGCTAGGTAAGGCCCAGGTGGCTTCCTTCTCTTTTTTTTGATTTTGTTTTCTTTTTCTATTTTTCTGTAGCTTTAGGGCTTTATTAAAAATACTTAGGCACTTACTAAAATCCTGAAAATAATTGTGGGCTCTGTTGGGATTATTCCTAATAGCAAACATTTATTTCCAGAATTATTTGAGCATTTAAATTATTTTATAGCATTTAAATGCCCAAATTCAAATACTTATGATTTAATTCAATGACCTTCTGTTGACCTAGGAAATTGTGCACCAATTTTGCCAGAGGTTCTAACCTAAGACAAAGAGGGTGAACTTTTTAGAAAGGCATTTCAGGTTCATTAATTTTAGTAAACCCTAGTTTTTTCCAGGGGGGGTGTTGGGGGTTTCTGCTTTCCCCAATTGAAGTTTAAGAGAAATTTAAACATGATGCACACTCTAATGCTTGAACTAGCTAGGGTGTGACAAAGGAGAGTCTCATCCGGACACGGGACGAAGTCTTCAATCTTGTATCTTCATAGCCCAACAGTCCGGCCAAACGATATAGTCCGGCTGTCCGGAGACCCCCTAATCCAGGACTCCCTTAGTAGCCCCTGAACTAGGCTTCAATGACGATGAGTCCGGCGCGCAGTATTGTCTTCGGCATTGCAAGGCTGGTTCCTCCTCCGAATACTCCATAGAAGATTTTCAACACCAGAATAGTGTCCGGTTCTACAAAACAAGTTCCACATACTACCGCGGAGAGAATAATATTTCCACAAATCTAATATGCTAACGCATTCCGACAGCACGATGTCATGGCTCAGCCATTATTCGAACCGTTTTTCTCAACCAGCACCGCATATAACATGGGGCGGTTTTCTTGACACGTCTTGTCAAAGCAGAGATCGTGTCCCCCTTATTACGGGATTCTCATCGATACGGACGTGGGTAACCCAAACGCGCCATCAATTATGGCGCCTGGGGAATAAGCGGTCTTACCAGGCAAGTGGGGAGACGCATCACCTCTTTCGCCCTTATAAAGGGACAAGGATTTACCCCCTTTTACCAACGCCTTCTACCTCCTAACTTATCCATTCTCATGCACTCTCGAGCTCTAGCGCCCAAGGTCGTGTTCTTCTTCTCAAACCACTCCAAGCATGTCAGGAGCAAGAGGCAAGTGGAGGGTCTCCTCCGTCACGGAGGAGAACATCATAAAGTTACGGAAAGCCGGATATCTGGCCGCGGATATCGAACATCTCGGCGTTTATCGTCGTGTGCGAGGACTTCCACTGCATCAAGCCCCATTTCGGCCTGTGGCTGAGGACCTTCATTGTCAAACCGAAGGTGGTGGTCGGCCAGCAAGCGGAGTGCGGAGGCGCCATGGTGGGCAAGATGCATAATGCCACCGGGCTCGAAGGCTCCTGTGTGGAGACCATAAAGGGGTGGCAATCGGGGTGGTTCTATGTGACACCCCCAAAATTTCAACCTTGTTTTATTAATTAAAATTTTGCCAGGAAACTTAACTTTTATTTTCTGGATTTTCTTTTGATTTCAGAGCCATTCTTTTCCTTATTATTATGGAGTTTTTTTACCCCAAGTGAAAACTTTCCAAATATATTATTGGACTTGTTTGCCCTTTTCAAGAAAAACATTCCCATTATCAGTGGACTTATTTGCATAACTATTTCTCTCTAAGCTTTATTCTGAAGTGGTTTTTCATTAGTTTTGGAGCTCTTTTTGAACTACAACCATTTGATAAATTTATCTAAAATTCCAACCAAAATTTGGAGATGTCATGTGATGTTTTTAAATCAATTTTATGCAAAAATATATTTCATTCATTGGATATTTTGAGCTCTTCATTTTTTCCAAATCTTGTCCAGTGGGCAATTTTGCACTACAAGCTATTTAAATATTTCTTTAAAACTTCCACCAAAATTATGGGATGTTAATAGGAGTATTTTATTCAACTTTATGCAAAAACCCAGTTATATCCTTTGAAAAATTTGACTGATTCAACCTCATTTCCATTCTGGTCCAACTTGAAGATTTGTACTGCAACCATATTTTAACTTGCTCCTTTACCCATGATTCTTTTTCCTGCTTAAAGACCACCCTACAAAACCCTTAAGTCCACGAGAGTGGAACCATTGGAGGATTTTAAGTGCATGCAATGAGGCATTTTTCTTTCTGTCCAAAACAGAAGATTTGCAAAACTTGCACTAGCAAGTTTCTGGTTTTGCCCAAATGACCTTACCATCATCACCTACATCTAGAGAGACCCCGATCTGGAGATTTTGGCCACTTCAAGAGTTGCCTAGATGCCCTTGACATTCTGTCAAACACCTTGAGTGCATGGGCAGTTTTGGCATGATTTTAGTTTTGCATTGTGATCTTACCCCTCTAGACATACTGGCATGTCCACTAAGCTCCTAAATGCCTGCAACCTAGACCTGCTAATCCCCAGCCCCACCCAAGCCACCTAGCCTACCTTGGCATTTCGCCGAACGCTTGGCGTGCACGCTCTGGGCGCGCCCAGAGCGCACGTTTTGCACGCGCGCGCACCGAGCCGCCGCGTCCCGCTTCCGCCACCCCCGCGCCCGTTCTGGCCTCTCCCCTCTACCAGTCGTCGCGCCCGACCTCTCCCTCACCGCAGAGCTGCCTGGCCCCCCACCCCTGACTCCCCGCAGCGAGCCTTTTTGGCAGCACGCAGGCGTCGGCAGCCGCCCCTGGTCAGGTCGGCACCGCCCAAAGCACCGCAGCGCGCCAGCTCGCCTCCTTGGACAGTGGAGAGTTCGTCGTTAGCCCCTGAAGCCAGCCGGCCATCGCCATGTTGCCTCCGGCGACAGTAGCAAGCGCACCGTCGAGCTTATCCACGGCTACCGTCGGGAACCGATGCTGCCCTGCTATAAATAGCGCCCCGGCCTCCCTTGCACTCGTCAACAGCCTCAAGTCAACCATAGCCAGCTCCCCTCGCTGCAGTCTGACCAGAGGAGGTCGTCATCCTCGTCTCCGGCAACCGCAGCCGCCGCCGCACTCCGGTTGGTTACTTCGCAGCCAGAGCCCCTCCGACCCCTTACTCGCTGCCGCTAGTATTTCCTTGGCCCAGCGGAGCCGTCTCATCCCTTAATTCTGAACGAGAGCCACCGTAGACCGAATCCCCAAACCAACCCGAAACCTCCGTCCGCCTCGGAGCTCGCCGCCAGCGACCCTGTCCACCACTCCGGCAGTCGTGACCATCAAGAGGACCGCTAGCTCATGGGGAACCTATCCCCGTGCCTAGTACCCCGCGGGGAGTAGCCTTCCGCCGACTAGCGTCGCCGGAGCTCGCCTCTGCTCCCTGGCCAGGAAAGCGGCAGGGAGGGGGATGAACCTGACAGTGCGGGCCCCCCCTGTTTGCGACCCCACGCCGTCGCATGACATCTTAAGTGAAGGCGTACTCTACTAGGTGCGTTTTCTCTGTTTCGAAGGCGTATTCTGTCTGAACCGTTTTCTTTTCTGTTTTAGTTTAAAAACAGATTTTGACTGAAACTTTGACTGGCTATATCTTTTTAAATAGAACTCCAAATGAATTGATTATTTTTCCTATCTCTCTCAAATTCCACCTAGTTTATTTTAAGATTTATTTCAAAAATAATTAGGACAACTTTTTGTACTGTTTTTAAAGCATGTGTTATTTGAATATTTCTTTTAAATAGGATTTTTGGAGAAGGAGAAGAAAACTTTCAAAAGTTTTGGAATGCACCCTGCCTCTCCACAACTTGAAGGCAAGCATTCTGAACCTTGGCATAATATTGTCTTGCGTTGTTGATACGGTTGCAACCCCATCTTGTCCCGAAGATTTCGTTATTCTATGCGATGATATGATCATAATCATAGTGCATATTGATGATTTCATGCTGTTAGCATTTGATATGTTTGTGATAGAAATCCCCCTCATATGCCTCTCATGCCTACCGGGAAGGATCCGGGAAAGCCTCTGTCTTGGCTAGACACGAGCTTGTCCCTCGTCGAGACGATTATGACCGGTGGGGCATGGGGAGGTATGATGAGTGGTGGTTCTATCTGATGGATGTGAAATATAATTCTTGAGCTAACCATGCAGGAATGCTTAAACCTCCTGAGTCGGCCGTAGATCGAGTCTTGTTCCAGTAACCCCCATACTTGTTTCGCGCTGCCACTTGTCCCTGCCGTAGGTAGGGTACGGTTCAGTAAGTTGTCAACCCCTGTCCTAGCACACACCGTAGAGAGAGGCCATGGTGGAAAATACCGGCTGCATCCGGTAGGCATGCCACCTGGTCCCGGGGCATGGGTGTTTCGGGTTGGGACCGAGAGGGGGCCACCCCTTAGAGCGCGCGATATAAATTTGATCCCATGCTAAGCGAGGTTGTAGCCTCCCCACTTAGAGTTTCGCTTGACAGGTGTCGTGGGTGATTCTAGACACCAATAAGTTAAGCTGGTGTGTGCGGTCAGGTGTGTTTTCAAATGAAAGACCGTAGACGGAATTAGTCCCGATGGACTAAAGGAATCCGCTGCTAGTGGGTAAAGAGTACACCCTCTATGGAGATATTATACCTATTCGAATAGCCGTGTCCATGGTTAAGGACTACAGTCTGGGATGGGTCAAGTGTCGGTCTTAGTGTCGGTCTTTGGAGGAAAAACTACTAAACCAGAACATTGATTATGACCTGTGACATATGATGATTATGATTATTGTTATTGTGGACTAATCAATTGTATTATTTGAAATTAATGAGTATTCCTGGGACGGTCCTACCTCCCGGACATTCAATACGATTATTTTTATATAAGCCCTTAATGTGGTGTCGCACAGACGCCCGACTGTGGCATGCTTGTTATTTCATTTACTTATAAGCCCTTTATGTGGTGTCGCACAGACGCCCGACTGTGGCATGCTTGTTATTCCTTTTATTTATAAGCCCTTTTTGTGGTGTCGCTCAGACGCCCGACTGCGGCATGCTTCATATTATTATTCTTTCGAGGCGTCGCTTCAGACACTCGATCGGTGCTTTTCATTTCTACTCCTGGATTGTTTACTCATGTTTTATTTGAATGTTCTGCTTGCGTGCATCATGAACCTTATTTCATAACTGACGAAGTGATCATAGAATATTTCAAAACATGATTATCAGTGGCTATTTTATACCTATGTTCTTAATGTTTGCGAGTACATTCAAAGTACTCACTGGCTTGTCCCTGGCTATTGTCTTGGCCAGATTTCTTGCGTGGAGAGGAGTGTTGTGATGACAGCCCCGGAACCTACGCACTTGTGACAGTAACCTCGCGAAGATAGGAGTTATCCTGGTCAGCTGTTCCTGTGGGAAATGGAGTCCCATAGACGCTGATGATCCGCAAACCGCTTCCGCCATCAACCACTAGAAACAAATTGTTCTACCCATAAGCCAGAATGGTCTTGTACTACATATTATGTACCTTGCTTGGAATTTTTGCATCAAGTTGGTGCCTCATCAGCTAATAGTAATCCTGGGGCTGGTGAGCACAAGGGCCATTTTCTAGGAAATTTATATCCCGAAAATCCGGTCCTGACATTCTACATCACACTACTAGGGAAAAGGCTAGCAGCAGCGCGGGTTTTCGACCTATCAGTAGCGCGGGGTGGTACTCTACTGATAAGGCGCTATAGATAACGAATAGCAGTATCGTGCCTCCACCCACGCTACGGCTAAATCGACTTAGTAGCAGCGAGCTCCAGGAGGAGCGATGCTGGTAATTAGTAGTAGCGCTTCTCTCTGCCCGCGCTGCTACTATTATTTCGTATTTTATTTATTTTTTATTTCATGTTGTATTCATACACCTCTACACAAATTTTCATACAACAGGAATTCACAAATTGTTTTTACATCATAATGAGTTATTACATCAAGGGGTGAAAGAACCGTGTGGACTAGTTTCAAGTGGAAGGACATCCACTTGAAACTAATCCGCGGTTCTTTCACCCAATGATATAATAAATATCATCATATCATTAAAAACTTATCATCATCTTCATATCATTGGTCGCTAGTCGTAATCACAAGTACTCCTGACATCTTCAACTCTAACACATTGTATCACATAATAAACATATTGTACCTCATAGGACCTACTACATTCTCTTAGGACCTACTATATTCTCTAAGGTAAAAGAGCAAAAAACAAGATAGCCCCTCGCTCTCCATTATGGAGAATGCAGATTATCCTGTCTCCAATTCTTGCCTTTCGCTTAATGTTGCTTCCAAGAACCTCCTTACGAATGTCCAAACATTTTTTCCACTCTTTGATTAGCATGTGTTCACCGGTTTCACAAATTCGATATGCACAGGTGAGATCCGTAGGATGACCTGGCTGTAGGTTCAGAACTTCAAGGAGACCATTGTAATACATCAGATGAGGCACACAATCCATCGGGATTTTCTATTGAAAAACATAGTAATAACTTCGTAGTTAGCAATGATGTACTAGTTTTAGAAGTATGCAAAAGATGCACGGATGCCGTAATAGTAAAATATCTTACCAGGGTATCTCCATAGAAGTTATCATGGTTCAACACGTGCACTAGTGGCACGTATTCACCATAATTTGGAGGAGTTCAATAATAGGTATTGTAATTCTCAAAAAAAGTACAATAAGCAATTAGATGATTTTTCTCCTTATAAGTTAATTCGGAGCCATCAGTGTAGTGGGTTTTGTCTACCATCTTTTGCACATTCTTTGAAGCTTCAAAATAAGCTGTCAATGGAAATAAGCTATCAACTATTTTGAAATAAACAATATAAATTAGTTAATAACTATGTTTGAGAAACTCACATTGCGGTAGAATCGGAAGCGTATCAACAAGGACCCAAATGTCCATATTGTCTTGCTCGATGTCAGGATGACCATCCATGGTGACAATCATACCCTCATAAAAACCATACATTTTGCAAAGTGCTTCCCAATTTTGACAACCAAAATGGGTTACGCTCTGAGAATTATACAGATTTACTTCAAAATCGATATCATGATGGGTCCTTAGGTGTATTTTCTTTGTTTGAAAATTTTCATGGTCTTCAAAACCCATCCTCTCCAAGACATAGCGTCTTGCATGGCATGGGATAAGCTAGTCGAATTGTAAAAGATGAAAATTTTCATGGTCTTCAAAACCCATCCTCTCCAAGTCATGCTTAATTACGAAAAAAACACTTGTCGTTGTTCCGTACCGTTTCAACATCGAAGGTCTCCTCGAGCTTAATGCTGAAGCGCTGATCTTCGTCCAGCTCAACGAACCTGTCACACATACCTCGATCTTCGTGGCACCAGCTGCACTCCCCCGGGAGACTATCGTCGTCCGAGTACGACATTTCCTACATTCATAATTCAAAGATTAAACTTGTACAATTAAATATATGTACTAAAAAACCTAAATTAGATCATTATTTTTGAAAGAAAATCCAGGCCACTCGATATTTCCCACATATTCTAGCACAAGTCATGCCAGAATTCACGGAAAAATCCGGCATGACCTTTGCTAAAAAAGGACATATTGAGCGCCTGAAATTTGCCGGAACGGAAATTAATCAACACTCCGGCAAAACATAGGCCACTCGGAGGTGTAACCAAAACATGAAATAATTGCTTAAACTAAAAAATAACACCAAATATGGCATGTTCAACTAGTTCTATTAATTCAACTAGTTCTTACTAAATATAAACTTAGTATAAAAAGAAAAAAACTAGTTCTTTCTAAAAATGAAGTAGTTCAACTAGTTATTAATCTACTTACTATACTAGTTCAACTAAAACTTAACTAGTTCTACTAAAACTAAACTAGTTCTATTAATTCAACTAGTTCTTACTGAATATAAACTTACTATAAATAGAAAGAAACTAGCACATTTACTAGTACTAATTAACATCTAACTACTACATCTACTACTAATTAACATGTACTACTGCTAATTATACAACTAGTTTACCATCACTACTAGTAATTAATATCCACTCTTTCTAAAAGTCATTATCTATGAACCCTAAATTAACATCTACTACTACTAAAATCATCTACTAACTAAGCAAAGAGAGAGGGGGTTGGGGAGGGGTGGGGGGCTTACAAAGGGAGAGACGGTGGCGGGGAGGTGCTCGGCGATGGAGGGGCGGCGAGGGCGGGCTCGGGATCGGGAGGGCGGCGGTCCTGGGCGGCGGGCTCGGCGGGCTTGGTGAGGTTGAGGGCGGGATCGGTGAGGTTGAGGGCGGGCGGGCGGCGGCGGCGGTGAGGGCGCAGGCGCGCTCGGGCTCGGGCAGCAGCGACAGGGAGTAGGGGAATAAGCCGGTGGGGGGGGGGAAAGGAGGACTTAGCGAAATTTCGATGCGGGGGGGGGTTAACTCGAACTAGCAGTAGCGCACGTACAGAAAACACGCTATAGCTAACTTATCTACAGCGCATTTTGGGAAAAACCGCTACTGCTAATGGAAACAGTTATTTCTTTTGTTTAGTAAAAACAACAAAAATATACATTGGTCATCATTGATCTTTTTGTGTATAATCTAAATAGTCAACATGAATCCTCACTGTACCTGTATAGGTACAGGCGAGGATTCATATTGCAACCACAAATCATACAGATATAGTTTAATGAAGACCAAGTGCTCGAGATAGGTTGAGAATCAACATATTTAAGGTGGTAAACACCTTGTTCACTTAGCAGTATGGGACTAAACTTAATTAGTTGCGGTCATACTTACTAGCAGCGAGTTTTGAGCAAAACCGCTGCTACTAAGTTCTTTAGCAGTAGTGCGTCCACGGGAAGGGCGCTACTACTATATCTAGCCTGGAGGCAACACCGTAGCAATTATAGTAGTAGCGCTCTTTTCACCTAGAGCGCTACTGCTACTCAGTCATTAGCAGCACTCTTTTCTAAAGCTCGTTGCTGCTAATTAGCAGTAGCGTCTGTTTTTAGACCGCGCTGCTGCTAAGATTATGTGTATAAGGTTTTCCCTAGTAGTGTCACCGAGCCACGCGACACCAACTGGGTGGTGGCCCCCGAATTACGATCCGGAATCCCCACACGGCTTACATCCTGGAAAGAGAAGGGCCTGTCCTGGGGTTCCTCGGTAGAGCTGACCGGACTCCAGACCTGCATCAAGAACATGATGAGAAAGAAAATGAAGCTCGTCAACGTGGTCTAGGTCATGCTCTTCTGCCGGATTCTCCCGTGTCAACAACGGGTATTCAACTTGTGGGAGTTCGACACGGCCAAGCAACAGACGCTGCGAGAGCTCTATGGCACGACGCACGGGGACGTCTGGAGGGAGCTGTTCAAGGGCGCCGAGGTGAAGGAAATATGCCCTAGAGGCAATAATAAAGTTATTATTTATTTCCTTATATCATGATAAATGTTTATTATTCATGCTAGAATTGTATTAACCGGAAACGTAATACTTGTGTGAATACATAGACAAACAAAGTGTCACTAGTATGCCTCTACTTGACTAGCTCGTTAATCGAAGATGGTTATGTTTCCTAACCATAGACATGAGTTGTCATTTGATTAATGGGGTCACATTATTAGGAGAATGATGTGATTGACATGACCCATTCCATTAGCTTAGCACCCGATCGTTTAGTATGTTGCTATTGCTTTCTTCATGACTTATACATGTTCCTATGACTATGAGATTATGCAACTCCTGTTTACCGAAGGAACACTTTGTGTGCTACGAAACGTCACAACGTAACTGGGTGATTATAAAGGTGCTCTACAGGTGTCTCCAAAGGTACATGTTGGTTGGCGTATTTCGAGATTAGGATTTGTCGCTCCGATTGTCGGAGAGGTATCTCTGGGCCCTCTTGGTAATACACATCACTTAAGCCTTGCAAGCAATGCAACTAATAGTTAGTTGCAAGAAGATGTATTACGGAACGAGTAAAGAAACTTGCCGGTAACAAGATTGAACTAGGTATTGAGATACCGACGATCGAATCTCGGGCAAGTAACATACTGATGACAAAGGGAACAACGTATGTTGTTATGCGGTCTGACCGATAAAGATATTCGTAGAATATGTAGGAGCCAAAATGAGCATCCAGGTTCCGCTATTGGTTATTGACCAGACACGTGTCTCGGTCATGTCTACATTGTTCTCGAACCCGTAGGGTCCGCACGCTTAAAGTTACAATGACAGTTTCATTATGAGTTTATATATTTTGATGTACCGAAGGTTGTTCGGAGTCCCGGATGTGATCACGGACTTGACGAGGAGTCTCGAAATGGTCGAGACATAAAGATCGATATATTGGATGACTATATTTGGACACCGGAAAGGTTTCGGGTAAGATTGGGACAATACCGGATCATCGGGAGGTTATCGGAACCCCCCGGGAGGTATATGGGCCTTATTGGGCCTTAGTGGAAAGGAGGGTAAAGGAGCAAGGGACGGGGCGCGCCCCCCCAAGCCCAATCCGAATTTGGAGGGCCCCCCCCCTTTCCTTCCTCCCTCCTTCCTCTTCCTTCCCTCTCCTACTCCTAATAGGAAAAAAGGGAGTCCTACTCCTGGTGGGAGTTGGACTCCCCCCCTTGGGCGCGCCACCCTCCTTGGCCGGCCCCCTCCTCCACTCCCTTATATACGGGGGAAGGGGGCACCCCAGAGACACAACAATTGATCATTGATCTCTTAGCCGTGTGCGGTGACCCCCTCCACCATAATCTTCGATAATATTGTAGCGGTGCTTAGGCGAAGCCCTGCGACGGCAGAACATCAAGATCGTCACCATGCCGTCGTGCTGACGGAACTCATCCCCGACACTTTGCTGGATCGGAGTCCAGGGATTGTCATCGAGTTGAACATGTGCAAAAACTCGGAGGTGCCGTAGTTTCGGTGCTTGATCGGTCGGGCCGTGAAGACGTACGACTACATCAACCGCGTTGTTATAACGCTTCCGCTTCCGGTCTACGAGGGTACGTAGACAACACTCACCCCTCTTGTTGGTGTGCATCACCATGATCTTGCGTGTACGTAGGAAATTTTTTGAAATTACCACGTTCCCCAACAGTGGCATCCGAGCCTAGCACTACTAGGAAAAGGGCTATAGATGGAAATGACACTAATGGCGCACTAGACATGTGGTGCGCCATTAGTATATACTAATGACGCACCATGTGTTGGTGCGCCATTAGTGTCCAAATACTAATGGCGCACCACTTCCACGGTGCGCCATTAGTAACAATTTATTTTTTTTCATTTTTTTTCAAAACTAGTAATGGCGCACCGTGGGTGTGGTGCGCCATTACTAGTTAAACTATTAATGGCGCACCACATCCATGGTGCGCCACTAGCAAATTATTTTCAAATTTTTTTTATTTTTTTTCAAAACTAGTAATGGCACACCAGTGGACAGTGCGCCATTACTAGTTAAAACTAGTAATGGCGCACTGTCAACTGGTGCGCCATTACTAAGTTTTTTTAAAAAAAATTCAAAATTTGTTTTTTTTTCAAAACTACTAATGGCGCACCGTGGGTGTGGTGCGCCATTACTAGTTTAACTAGTAATGGCGCACCACTCCCACGGTGCGCCATTACTAACTTGGCCCAAAACTTCCACCCAATGCACCCCCCTCCCCCGTGGACCGCCTTTTCAGTTTAAAAAAAGTTAAAGAAAATGATGGAAATGTCAAAAAAATAAAAGAAAATAAGTTTCCCATGTGATATGTAGTCTAGTTGTTGGGAAAATTTACAAATATGAATTTCGACTTTATTTGTAAAATCTCTCTGAAATTTGTAAAATGGGCATAACTTTTGCATACGAACTCGGATTAAAAAGTTTTCTATATGAAAAATCATCTACTTGAAAAGTTACATCCGAATTTAACTCGGGGAACTTCGTTAAACATTTTCAAAATCCCCAAAAACCTAACAGAAAAAAAGTTACGGGGCTTCTAAGATCCGGAGGCAAAAAAATTCAAAAAATTTCAAACTTACTACTGGCGCACCGTATGCTAGGTGCGCCACTAGTAACAGAAAAAAAATGGTTTTGAAAAAAAATTGAATTATTTTTCAAAATATGATACGTAATATGATCGGGTAGTTTGAAATATTTTTTCAAAATTTCATCATACTCATGAACATGAACAAAGTCCTAGACATCAGCAAGGTTTAATAGGATTGATATGATAGATATATCAACAAGTGCCTGTGAAGTGAGGTGGTGCTGGGGGTGGATAGAACTATGAAGTTAAGCGTGCTTGGGCTGGAGTAGTGTGAGGATGGGTGACCTTTCATGAAGTTTGACTACAAAGTGTGATTTGACCTGAGATTAAGCATATTTACTTGAGATTAAGCCATAGTGACCTGAGATTAAGAATCAAAATAAAAAAATTGATTTCTTTTAAAAAAAATGAAAAAATTTGAAAAAAAATTATTACTAATGGCGCACTTCTAGGTGGTGCGCCATTACTAAGTCAGATAGTAATGGCGCACCTCTAGGCATACTAATGGCGCACTACTGGTGCGCCATTAGTATCTGGTGTAGTAATGGCGCACCAGTGGTGCGCCATTAGTAAAAAAATACTAGTGGCGTGATACTAATGGCGCACCAGTAGTGCGCCATTAGTAGGAAAAACTGGTGCGCCATTAGTAGGCCTTTTCCTAGTAGTGTAGGTTTTATGTGTTGATGTTACATGCACGAGTAGAACACAAGTGAGTTATGGGCGATATAAGTCATACTGCTTACCAACATGTCATACTTTGGTTCGGCGGTATTGTTGGATGAAGCGGCCCGGACCGACATTACGCGTACGCTTACACGAGACTGGTTCTACCGACGTGCTTTTCACACAAATGGCTGGTGGGTGTCAGTTTCTCCAACTTTTGTTGAACCGAGTGTGGCTACACCCGGTCCTTGCGAAGGTTAAAACAGCACCAACTTGACAAACTATCGTTGTGGTTTTTGATGCGTAGGTAAGATTGGTTCTTGCTAAGCCCATAGCAGCCACGTAAAACTTGCAGCAAACAAAGTAGAGGACGTCTAACTTGTTTTTGCAGGGCATGTTCTGATGTGATATGGTCAAGGCATGATGCTAAATTTTATTGTATGAGATGATCATGTTTTGTAACCAAGTTATCGGCAACTGGCAGGAGCCATATGGTTGTCGCTTTATTGTATGCAATGCAATCGCCATGTAATGCTTTACTTTATCACTAAGCGGTAGCGATAGTCATAGAAGCATAAGATTGGCGAGACGACAATGATGCTACGATGGAGATCAAGGTGTCGCGCCGGTGACGATGGTGATCATGACGATGCTTCAGAGATGGAGATCACAAGCACAAGATGATGATGGCCATATCATATCACTTATATTGATCGCATGTGATGTTTATCTTTTATGCATCTTATCTTGCTTTGATTGACGGTAGCATTATAAGATGATTTCTCACTAAATTTCAAGATAAAAGTGTTCTCCCTGAGTATGCACCGTTGCCAAAGTTCATCATGCCCAGACACCACATGATGATCGGGTGTGATAAGCTCTACGTCCATCTACAACGGGTGCAAGCCAGTTTTGCACACGCAGAATACTCAGGTTAAACTTGACGAGCCTAGCATATGCAGATATGGCCTCGGAACACTGAGACTGAAAGGTCGAGCCTGAATCATATAGTAGATATGATCAACATAGTGATGTTCACCATTGAAAACTACTCCATTTCACGTGATGATCGGTTATGGTTTAGTTGATTTGGATCACGTGATCACTTAGAAGATTAGAGGGATGTCTTTCTAAGTGGGAGTTCTTAAGTAATATGATTAATTGAACTTAAATTTATCATGAACTTAGTACCTGATAGTATCTTGCTTGTTTATGTTTGATTGTAGATAGATGGCCCGTGTTGTTGTTCCGTTGAATTATAATGCGTTCCTTGAGAAAGCAAAGTTGAAAGATGATGGTAGCAATTATATGGACTGGGTCCGTAACTTGAGGATTATCCTCATTGCTGCACAAAAGAATTACATCCTGGAAGCACCGTCGGGTGCCAGGCCTGCTGCTGATGCAACTGACGATGTTAAGAACGTCTGGCAGAGAGTAAAGTTGATGACTACTCAATAGTTCAATGTGCCATGCTTTACGGGTTAGAACTGGGTCTTCAACGACGTTTTGAACGTCATCGAGCATATGAGATGTTCTAGGAGTTGAAGCAAATGCCCGGATTGAGAGATATGAAGTCTCCAATAAGTTCTATAGCTGCAAGATGGAGGAGAACAGTTCTGTCAGTGAGCATATACTCAAAATGTCTGGGTATAATAATCACTTGATTCAACTGGGAGTTAATCTTCCGGATGATTGCGTCATTAACAGAATTCTCCAATCACTTCCACCTAGATACAAGAGCTTCGTGATGAACTATAATATGCAAGGGGTGGATAAGACAATTCCCGAGCTCTTTGCAATGCTAAAAGCTGCGGAGGTAGAAATCAAGAAGGAGCATCAAGTCTTGATAATCAACAGGACCGCTAGTTTCAAGAAAAAGGGCAAGGGGAAGAAGAAGGGGAACTTCAAGAAGAACAGCAAGCAAGTTGCTGGTCAAGATAAGAAACCCAGGTATGGACCTAAGCCTGAAACTGAGTGCTTCTACTGCAAGCAGACTGGTCACTGGAAGCGGAACTGCCCCAAGTATTTGGCGGATAAGAAGGATGTAAAGGTGAACAAAGGTATATGTGATATACATGTTATTGATGTGTACCTTACTAGAGCTCGCAGTAGCACCTGGGTATTTGATAATGGTTCTGTTGCTATTATTTGCAACTCGAAACAGGGACTACGGATTAAGCGAACATTGGCGAAGGACGAGGTGACGATGCGCGTGGGAAATGGTTCCAAAGTCGATGTGATGGCGGTCGGCAGGCTACCTCTACATCTACCATCGGGATTAGTATTAGACCTAAATAATTGTTATTTGGTGCCAGCGTTGAGCATGAACATTATATCTGGATCTTGTTTGATGCGAGACGGTTATTCATTTAAATCAGAGAATAATGGTTGTTCTATTTATATGAGTAATATCTTTTATGGTCATGCACCCTTGAAGAGTGGTCTATTTTTGATGAATCTCGATAGTAGTGATACACATATTCATAATGTTGAAGCCAAAAGATGCAGAGTTCATAATGATAGTGCAACTTATTTGTGGCACTGCCGTTTAGGTCATATCGGTGTAAAGCGCATGAAGAAACTCCATACTGATGGACTTTTGGAACCACTTGATTATGAATCACTTGGTACTTGCGAACTGTGCCTCATGGGTAAGATGACTAAAACGCCGTTCTCTGGTACTATGGAGAGAGCAACAGATTTGTTGGAAATCATACGTACAGATTTATGTGGTCCAATGAATGTTGAAGCTCGTGGCGGATATCATTATTTTCTCACCTTCACAGATGATTTAAGCAGATATGGGTATATCTACTTAATGAAACATAAGTCTGAAACATTTGAAAAGTTCAAAGAATTTCAGAGTGAAGTTGAAAATCATCGTAACAAGAAAATAAAGTTTCTACGATCTGATCGTGGAGGAGAATATTTGAGTTACGAGTTTGGTTTACATTTGAAATAATGCGGAATAGTTTCGCAACTCATGCCACCCGGAACACCACAGCATAATGGTGTGTCCGAACGTCGTAATCGTACTTTACTTGATATGGTGCGATCTATGATGTCTCTTACAGATTTACCACTATCGTTTTGGGGTTATGCTTTAGAGACGACCGCATTCACGTTAAATAGGGCACCATCAAATTCCATTGAGACGACGCCTTATGAACTATGGTTTGGCAAGAAACCAAAGTTGTCGTTTCTGAAAGTTTGGGGTGCGATGCTTATGTGAAAAAGCTTCAACCTGATAAGCTCAAACCCAAATCGGAGAAATGTGTCTTCATAGGATACCCGAAGGAGACTGTTGGGTACACCTTCTATCACAGATCCGAAGGCAAGACATTTGTTGCTAAGAATGGATCCTTTCTAGAGAATGAGTTTCTCTCGAAAGAAGTGAGTGGGAGGAAAGTAGAACTTGATGAGGTAACTGTACCTGCTCCCTTATTGGAAAGTAGTACATCACAGAAACTGGTTTCTGTGACACCTACACCAATTAGTGAGAAAGCTAATGATGATGATCATGAAACTTCAGAACAAGTTACTACTGAACCTCGTAGATCAACCAGAGTAAGATCCACACCAGATTGGTACGGTAATCCTGTTCTGGAAGTCATGCTACTAGATCATGATGAACCTACGAACTATGAAGAAGCAATGGTGAGCCCAGATTCCGCAAAATGGCTTGAAGCCATGAAATCTGAGATGGGATCCATGTATGAGAACAAAGTATGGACTTTGGTTGACTTGCCCAATGATCGGCAAGCAATTGAAAATAAATGGATCTTCAAGAAGAAGACTGACGCTGACAGTAATGTTACTGTCTACAAAGCTCGACTTGTCGCAAAAGGTTTTCGACAAGTTCAAGGAATTGACTACGATGAGACCTTCTCACCCATAGCGATGCTTAAGTCTGTCCGAATCATGTTAGCAATTGCCGCATTTTATGATTATGAAATTTGGCAGATGGATGTCAAAACTGCATTCCTGAATGGATTTCTGGAAGAAGAGTTGTATATGATGCAGCTGGAAGGTTTTGTCGATTCAAAAGGAGCTAACAAAGTGTGCAAGCTCCCACTAGTAGAAAACGGGCCATTAGTACCGGTTTGTAAGGGCCTTTAGTGCCGGTTATGGAACCGGCACTAACATTTCGGCACTAAAGGCCCCCCCCTTTAGTACCGGTTCAGCACGAACCGATGCTAAAGGGGAACCACGTGGCACGAGCCAGCTCCGGGGGCTGGGAGCCCTTTAGTACCGGTTGGTAACACCAACCGGTACTAAATGGTTGTGGGTTTTTGTTTTATTTTGTATTTTTCAATTAAATTTGTGTTATCAATTTAATTTAGGATTGTTTTACGTTATAATGAGTTGTAGTCGTCATCATCATCATCATCGCATATTAATAAATAAATAAACTCTAGCTAGCTAAAAATCATCGTAGTCGTCTAATTACCACTATTTAATCATCATAGTCATTACCGCGCTAGCTATCTAGTCATCATCAACGCTGGCTAGCATAAAGAGGAAACATTCACTTTGTAACAGAAGCAAATATATCATCAAGTTCAACATAATCGTCACCAAGATCGAAGTTCAGGACACGGACATGAGACAAGTACTAATTAAGAGCATGAACTAGTAGCTACTGATCCTGCTGCTCCCTCTCAGGTAGAATAGCATAGAACATGTATAGCTCTCCTGATTCATCATACTGGAGCATGCAGATTAATCTGTCTCCTAATCTTGGGTTGCGCTTCACCTTACTGCCCCCTAGTACTTCTCTGCGATCGTTAACAATTTTGCTCCAATCTTTCACTATTAAGCATTCTTCGCTTTCAGAAATCCTGAATGCACTCATGTGCAATGTAGGAAATCTTGGTCATAAGCTAACCATTGACATGCGACCTTTTGTCTCGATCCACTGAGGCACAACTGTCATCGGAAGTCCCTGTTGAACAACATCGTATAGTAATTAATATACTAAGCAATGAAAGTTTAGCTTCAAAAATAATGTATGCAAAAGATGCACTAATTAAGGACAAATATTTAAAATCTTGCCATCTTTTGATTATAGATGTGACCGTAGTTCAATACGATCACCATTGGTCGCACGTTTTGAGTACTAACATTTCTAAGTTTAGGAAAAAAAATTGTCTTGACAGTATTAAGATCCTCAAGCCATGAAACATAATGACTTATCTCCTCGCAGTTTAGTTGAGCCCCGGGGCAGTAGTAGGTCCTGTCTACCAAGCGCCGGACATGTTTGCTTGAACCGAAATAAGCTGACAATATAAATTAGTTGTCAACTATTTTTGAATAAACTGTATGAAAGACATAAACATATGCATGCATGGTTGAGAAAAACTCACCAAATGGTAGAACTGGAGGCGTTTGCACATCGACCCAGATGTCTATATTACCTTCAATATCATCTTCCGGACGAATATCAAAGGTGATAACCATATCAGGCTCAAATGCATAAGCCTTGCATAGTGCTTGCCAAGTTTTGCATTCAAAATGGGTGTATGTGTCTCCATTATATAATTTGACGTTGAAAGTATACCCATGCTCTGTCTTCAAGTAAACTCTCTTTACCTCCATATCATCTATAGCACTAAAACCTATCTTATCCAAGACAAAAATTCTTGCATGGCAGGGGATGCACTAGTAGAATAGTGAAAATTTAAAATTATAAGTTGAAGCAAATGAAGCATAAGTTTTGCATTCAAATAATAATTGACAAAGTGACTTACTGTATCAACTTCGAATGTCTCATCCAGCTTGATGCTGAAGCGCCTACCATCAACAAGGAAATTTTGGTCGCACAGGCCGCGCTGGTCTTCACAATGTCCGCACAAAATAAAATCTTTTTCATCGTCAGATGACATTTCCTATGTTCATATAGGTGAAACATTAAACACCTATATCTAGCCAAATATATATTCATCTAACATTTGACATTAATATATCTAACTATATATTCAATTGACATTACTATATATTTAACTTTTCTATCTAATTCATCTAACATTCGACATTAATCTAACATTTATATAAACTCAAAATATATAAAAAATTAAATAAACAGAAAAACTCATTAACAAATAATATTTTAATTAGATCATCAAATCTCATATACCTAAATTTTCTTACTAAAATAAACTAATTATATTAATTATTCAACTAGTTCTAATCTCATATACCTAAATTTTCTTACTAAAAATAAACTAGTTATATTAATTATTCCACTAGGTCTAATCTCATATACCTAAATTTTCTTACTAAAAATAAACTAGTTCTATTAATTATTCAACTAGTTCTAATCTCTAGTTCGACAATTTTTCTATCTAGCTAGCTAATTCATCTAACATTCGACATTAATCCAGATTCGATCATCTAATTTACTTTTCTAAAAAACAGAAAATAAGTAAAAAAAATGTGTGTGTGTGTGTATGCATGTGTGTGTATATATACGTATATGTGTGTACGTATGTGTGTATGTGTGTGTGTATGCGTGTGTGTGTGGTATATGTGTGTGTGTGTGCGGCCCCGGCCGTACGCCGCCGCCCCGTACGTACGAGCGGGGGCGGGGGCGCCGGTGTGTGTGTGTATGTGTGTGTATGTATGTGTGTGTATGTGTGTGCGGGAGCGAGAGAGAGACGTACGGCCGTGGCGATGGCAACGGACGGCGGCGGCGTTCGGAGCGGCAGCGCGAGACGACGACGACGACGGGCGGCGGCGGGGACAGCGACGATGACGACGGAGGACGGGCGGCGACGACGGGATCGAGCGGCGCACGCGGCGGAGGTTGGAGACGAAGTGGGGATGAAACTGAAATTTTCGTAAGAGCTATATATATAGGATGGGCCTTTAGTACCAGTTGGTGGCTCCAACCGGTACTAAAGGCCTATTTTCGCCAGGCCAAGCGGCGGGAAACGAAGGCTTTTAGTACCGGTTGGAGCCACCAACCGGTACTAAAGGGGGGACTTTAGTACCGGTTGGAGCCACCAACCGGTACTAAAGGGGTGTGCGCTGCCACCCCAAAGTTTAGTCCCACCTTGCCCGGCGAAGGGCAGCCGCACTGGTTTATAAACCCAACCGCGGCTACCTCTTCGAACTCCTTTATATAGCAGGCTTCTGGGCCTAATTAATTAGGGCACGCTGCCCTGTGATTCTGCTGGCCCTCCTGGGCCTGCATTTGCACACCCTAGGTCTGGTCGACCCACAGGGCAGTGTGCCAACAAACTTGTTATATAGTTTTTTTCTTTTCTGCATTACTTATTTTCTTTTATTTATTTTTGAGTAGTTTTTATATAGTTTTTTCTTTTCTGCATTATTTATTTTCTTCTATTTATTTTTGAGTAATTTTGTTATATAGTTTTTTCTTTTCTGCATTACTTATTTTCTTTTATTTATTTTTGAGTAGTTTTTATATAGTTTTTTCTTTTCTGCATTATTTATTTTCTTCTATTTATTTTTGAGTAACTTTTTTGTATAGTTTTTTTATTGTCTGCATTATTTATTTTTGTATAGTCCGAAACCCTGATACTCGGAAAGAGTTTGTCCAATTTGTATATAGTTTTTTCTTTTCTGCATTACTTATTTTCTTTTATTTATTTTTGAGTAGTTTTTATATAGTTTTTTCTTTTCTGCATTATTTATTTTCTTCTATTTATTTTTGAGTAATTTTTTTGTATAGTTTTTTTATTTTCTGCATTATTTATTTTTGTATAGTCCGAAACCCTGATACTCGGAAAGAGTTTGTCCAATTTGTACACGAAGTGCGTCCAGTTTCTGCCGTGACCCTCTCTACTCTTTCGCGCATGCTATGCGGGTGATATGATGATACCATGCCAAGTTTCAACATTTTCAGGATTCATTTTGTAGTGATTTTCAATTTCACGGTCATTTAACTCTCTAAACAATTAGGTAAATGACCGAAAAACAACAAATGATGTCAGAACATGTTGGAAATTGATGACGCCGCTTTAAATGCTGCATACTGAACACAAAAGAAGTCCGAAGTTTAAATAAGTTATTAAAAATAAAAAAGAGGTGCAATGCTGGTTAATTTGCTTCAAGCCATTCGGAATAGTGTAGACTGCACTGCACATAGCTCAGTGCAATCTATGCTATTCCGCAAGGCTTGAAGCTAATCAACATGTAGGTGAGCATTGCAACTCTTCGTCATTGTCTGTGCACTCACGGCTTATAAACCGCTCATACTGCCTCTCTTTTGGCGAAGATCACAAGATAGTTTGGTTAAATTGCATTACTTGTAAGTCCAGTTAACATGGATGCTTATGATGCAAGAGCAACAGGAAAAGTGAAAATTTGGCACAAATAGGTAGTTGTGTAACTAAAATAGGTAGGAGGAGAGATAGCTCTTATGTCACAAAAAAGAAGTTGTATCAAACCTTTTATGTCGGATCTAGAACAAACCAATCGGTATCGCCATCATACAGCCCAACCGTGGCTCGTGATGCATATATATGCATATCAAATGCACGGTTGGACATATGATGGCGAATCCGAATGATTTGTATTCAGTCGATGAACTGGTAGATGTATGCAGTCGATGAACTGGTAGATGTATGTAGTCGATGAACTGAAAGACTTATGCAGGGAAGGCGAGAGGTGGGCTAGCTATATATAGGGTCGTCTGGCTCACAAAGTGATTGTGGTAGTTTCGATCCAACGACTCACATGAGCTAGGAAGAAACACACCCTTGATCCAACGACTCGCAAGAGCTAGAAAGAAACACACGATCCGTGTGATTCTTCCTGATTGGTGGGATGCACATTAGTACCCACTCCGGACTCCGAAACCCTGATACTCGGAAAGAGTTTGTCTAGTTTGTACACGAAGTGCCTCCAGTTTTTGCCGTGACCCTCTCTACTCTTTCGCACATGCTATGCGGGTGATATGATGATACCATGCCAAGTTTCAACATTTTCAGGATTCATTTTGTGGTGATTTTCAATTTCACGGTCATTTAGCTCTCTAAACAATTAGGTAAATGACCGAAAAACAACAAATGATGTCAGAACATGTTGGAAATTGATGACGCTGCTTTAAATGCTGCATACTGAACACAAAAGAAGTCCGGAGTTTAAATAAGTTATTAAAAATAAAAAAGAGGTGCAATGCTGGTTAATTTGCTTCAAGCCATTCGGAATAGTGTAGACTGCACTGCACATAGCTCAGTGCAATCTATGCTATTCCGCAAGGCTTGAAGCTAATCAACATGTAGGTGAGCATTGCAAATCTTCGTCATTGTCTGTGCACTCATGGCTTATAAACCGCTCATACTGCCTCTCTCTTGGCGAGGTGGGACTAAAAACAGCTTGCCATAACCTCATTAGTACCGGTTCGTGGTAAGAACCGGCACTAAATGGTGATGGTGGGGCCATAGCCTGACCGCATGCTGATGCAGCCTCTTTAGTACCGGTTCGTGGCATGAACCGGTACTAAAGGTTCGCCACGAACCGGTACTATTGATCGCCGCCATGAACCGGCACTAATGTACACATTAGTGCCGGCTCAAATTCAAACCGGCACTAATGTGCTTCACGTTTGACCCTTTTTCTACTAGTGTCCAGCGATCCATTTATGGACTGGTGCAAGCATCTCGGAGTTGGAATAAACGCTTTGATAGTATGATCAAAGCATTTGGTTTTGTATAGACTTTTTGACAAGCCTGTATTTACAAGAAAGTGAGTGGGAGCTCTGTAGCATTTCTGATATTATATGTGGATGATATATTGCTAATCGGAAATGATATAGAATTTTTGGATAGCATAAAGGGATACTTGAATAAGAGTTTTTCAATGAAAGACCTCGGTGAAGCTGCTTACATATTGGGCATTAAGATCTATAGAGATAGATCAAGACGCTTAATTGGACTTTCATAAAGCACATACCTTGACAAAGTTTTGAAGAAGTTCAAAATGGGTCAAGCAAAGAAAGGATTATTGCCTGTGTAACAAGGTGTGAAGTTGAGCAAGACTCAATGCCCGACCACTGCAGAAGATAGAGAGAAAATGAAAGATGTTCCCTATGCTTCAGCCATAGGCTCTATCATGTATGCAATGCTGTGTACCAGACCTGATGTGTGCCTTGCTATAAGTCTAGCATGGAGGTACCAAAGTAATCCAGGAGAGGATCACTGGACAGCGGTCAAGAACATCCTGAAATACCTGAAAAGGACTAAGGATATGTTTCTCGTATATGGAGGTGACAAAGAGCTCATCGTAAATGGTTACGTTGATGCAAGCTTTGACACTGATCCGGATGATTCTAAATCGCAAACCGGATACATATTTACATTAAACGGTGGAGCTGTCAGTTGGTGCAGTTCTAAACATAGCGTCGTGGCGGGATCTACATGTGAAGAGGAGTACATAGCTGCTTCGGAAGCAGCAAACGAAGGAGTCTGGATGAAGGAGTTCATATGCGATCTAGGTGTCATACCTAGTGCATCAGGTCCAATGAAAATCTTTTGTGATAATACTGGTGCAATTGCATTGGCAAAGGAATCCAGATTTCACAAGAGAACCAAGCACATCAAGAGACGCTTCAATTCCATCCGGGATCTAGTCCAGGTGGGAGAGAGAGAGATTTGCAAGATACATACGGATCTGAATTTAGCAGACCCATTGACTAAGCCTCTTCCACGAGCAAAACATGATCAGCACCAAGGCTCCATGGGTGTTAGAATCATTACTGTGTAATCTAGATTATTGACTCTAGTGCAAGTGAGAGACTGAAGGAAATATGCCCTAGAGGCAATAATAAAGTTATTATTTATTTCCTTATATCATGATAAATGTTTATTATTTATGCTAGAATTGTATTAACCGGAAACCTAATACTTGTGTGAATACATAGACAAACAAAGTGTCACTAGTATGCCTCTACTTGACTAGCTTGTTAATCGGAGATGGTTATGTTTCCTAAGCATAGACATGAGTTGTCATTTGATTAATGTGGTCACATCATTAGGAGAATGATGTGATTGACATGACCCATTCCATTAGCTAAGCACCCGATCGTTTAGTATGTTGCTATTGCTTTCTTCATGACTTATACATGTTCCTATGACTATGAGATTATGCAACTCCCGTTTACCAGAGGAACACTTTGTGTGCTACCAAACGTCACAACGTAACTGGGTGATTATAAAGGTGTTCTACAGGTGTCTCCAAAGGTACATGTTGGGTTGGCGTATTTCGAGATTAGGATTTGTCGCTCCGATTGTCGGAGAGGTATCTCTGGGCCCTCTCGGTAATACACATCACTTAAACCTTGCAAGAAATGCAACTAATAAGTTAGTTGCAAGATGATGTATTACAGAACGAGTAAAGAGACTTGCCGGTAACGAGATTGAACTAGGTATTGAGATACCGACGATCGAATCTCGGGCAAGTAACATACCGATGACAAAGGGAACAACGTATGTTGTTATGCGGTCTGACCGATAAAGATCTTCGTAGAATATGTAGGAGCCAATATGAGCATCCAGGTTCCTCTATTGATTATTGACCAGAGACGTGTCTCGGTCATGTCTACATTTTTCTCGAACCCGTAGGGTCCGCACGCTTAACGTTACGATGACAGTTTCATTATGAGTTTATATATTTTGATGTACCGAAGGTTGTTCGGAGTCCCGGATGTGATCACGGACTTGACGAGGAGTCTCGAAATGATCGAGACATAAAGATCGATATATTGGACGACTATATTTGGACACCGGAAAGGTTCCGGGTAAGATTGGGACAATACCGGATCACCGGGAGGTTATCGGAACCCCCCGGGAGGTATATGGGCCTTATTGGGCCTTAGTGGAAAGGAGGGGAAAGGAGCACGGGAGAGGGCGCCCCCCCCCAAGCCCAATCCAAATTGGGAGGGGAGCCGCCCCCCCTTTCCTTCCTCCCTCCTTCCTCTTCCTTCCTTCTCCTACTCCTAATAGGAAAAGGGGAGTCCTACTCCCGGTGGAAGTTGCACTCCCCCCGTTGGGCGCGCCACCCTCCTTGGCCGGCCCCCTCCTCCACTCCTTTATATACGGGGGCAGGGGGCACCCCAGAGAAACAACAATTGATCATTGATCTCTTAGCCGTGTGCGGTGCCCCTTCCACCATAATCCTAGATAATATTGTAGCGGTGCTTAGGCGAAGCCCTGCGATGGTAGAACATCAAGATCGTCACCACGCCATCGTGCTGACGGAACTCATCCCCGACACTTTGCTGGATCGGAGTCTGGGGATCGTCATCGAGCTGAACGTGTGCAAAAACTCGGAGGTGCCGTAGTTTCGGTGCTTGATCGGTCGGGCCGTGAAGACATACGACTACATCAACCGCGTTGTTATAACGCTTCCGCTTCCGGCCTACGAGGGTACGTAGACAACACTCTCCCCTCTCGTTGCTGTGCATCACCATGATCTTGCGTGTGCGTAGGAAATTTTTTGAAATTACGACGTTCCCCAACACGAGGTACCTCCTTCCCTCACCGAGGACCGCAGACTCCACGCAAAGCGCCGCGCCGATCCGGTAAGTTTTTATATTTCACAGGGTATCCATTTTCCCTAGTTTAATCATGTGCGGGATCTAAGCCTTCCATGCATTTAACAGGACTGGGTGAAGATAGCAGAGCAGATCGATTGCCCTGCCCCCTTGCCGGAAGATCCAGCAGATGCTCTCCTGACAAAGATGCTGGTTCCGGCACCTTACAAGGTGCCGGTGAAGAAGGCCAAGAAGAAGGCCGCGGGGACCCCAAAGGGTCTCCGGTGCAAGCTTGTATTGGACTCATCGTCCGATAACTCCGACGCGCCCTCCTCCCACGAAAATGAGGCGGAGGAAGAGGAAAGTTCTCCCCCACCAGCCGGGGGAGACAAGAAAAGGAAGGCCGACCCAACCGGGGAGGCCGAAGGGTCCAAGAAGGGTAGGACCCTCCCTTCGGACTGCTCCATGATGGCCGCCTACAGCGGCGACGAGTGGCTACCCAGGGTCAAGCCCCTGGCGAAGTCGTAAGTATCCGGACACCATAGTAATTCATAGTATGTTTTACTGCACTGCTTCTCCTCATGCCGAACATGATTATGTAGTCCGTCCCAAGCTCATCTCTGCGTATCTTCGTCGAGCGGTTCGTTGGACTCTTCGGATATGAACATAGGTTCTCTTCTGACCGCCTCCACCCCTTGCCCTGCGGACAACATCGAGGTGTTGTCTCAACAGGCACCAGGCCAAGGGGAGGCAGTCCTGGGGGTGCCTCGAGGCGACCTTCCGGACCCTGGGCGCAAAGGGAGCCGGACTCCCATGGGCTCCAGGTTCGGCTCCCAGCCGAACACTTCACCGAAATCTTCGGTGGTACCAGACTCCGGCGGGCGACCCCCCGATAAGGGGGGCAAGCCGCCCGTGTCGGTGTCCTCTGTCTATCCAGAGGCACCGGACAACTTGCTGGAAGCGCTTCGCGGCGCTTTCATCGACGAAGAGCACCATACTATCATGAGTGTGGTGATCGAGAAAGTTCAGTCCACCAAAAACGGACTGACTGAAGCTTGCACCAGCCTCCTAACAGGTTTTGAGGTAAGCAATCAAAATATAAGAAAATATTACCTCATAGATAGTAGCCCCTGATGCTCTATTCGACGTTTGAGTAGGAATGCCGAATAGAGGATCAAATGATGACTCAGGAGTCTAATCAGAATATATCTATGTGTATGTGCAGGCTTCAGTGCTGGTCGCTGCCGCACGTACTGCGGAGGTCTTTGCGCTGAAGCAGGACCTGGAGCGGTTCGAGAACGAGCTTGGCCTTACCAAGAGGCAGCTCGAGGAGAGCAAAGGTAAGCAATACCTTGTCTATATAAAATAAAAGAAGTTTGGTTGTAAAGTAATAGGATCATCATGGATTTGCCAGGGGCCGCGACCGAAGTGGCAACCCTGAGGGAGGCGGTGTCCGAGGCCGAAGACAAAGCGTCCAAGGAGCGCATTGAGCAGGAGAAGCAGGAAGCCCGAGTAGGCGAGGTGCAGCAAGAGCTCGAAGCTATCGCCGAAAAGCCTGAGTCATTGGAGCTTGACTCTACGCGAGAGTCCGAGATCACGCAGGCACTTGAAAGCATCCTGAGCGCCAAGGCCGAAGCCCACAGGGCCCTCCAGGAGATTGATGCGGTGAAGAAGATAGCGGCGGGTAAGGCATTCATTATGCCAAGCAAGCATGTGAAGGAAACTTTCCTTTTTCTTACCCGAGTTCGGAGCTCTCCAGGAGCGTTTGCAGATCTTCCCCGCAGTGTACTGGATGCCGCAGAGTTTTACCGAGCTGAGGAGGGGAGCTCGGCGGAGAAGTTGTTCTGGTCTCAGTATACTGGGACCGAACACCCCGTGGCCTTGAGCGACCAGCTAAAGAAATTGGTCGACCTCCACAAGGCGGCCGAACAGGCCATGAGGGGCCTTATAGTCCGGATGTGGCCTGGCGAGCCCCTGCCCGGCAGCTACTTCGGTCTGGTTAGGCGGCTGGTGGATGCCTGCCCACGGCTTGAAGTTATAAAGCGGTCCATCTGCATCGAGGGTGCGCGCAGGGCTTTTGCCCGGGCGAAGGTGCACTGGGCGAAGCTGGACCCTGTGAAGCTGGTGAAGGAGGGGCCACCGGAGGGCAAGGAGCATCGCTGCCCCGAAATGTATTATGAGAGTGTCTTGAAGGGTCCCGCCTTGTGCCGGATGAGTGTGCCAAGGATGTAATTTTTGAATGAACATGCTCATGTGATCCTGTAATATGAAACGAGTTCATTTGCGCCATGCGACGCTTTTTTAATTTAAAATATTACCTTCTGTGCGGCCGTTTATAAAATCTGAGAGTTGGCCAGTCGTCGGCTTCTGCCCCCATGTAACTAGTACTGGGGTGTTCAGGATAAACCTGAGCACTCTTTACCCCAATTTTGGGTCCTTCAAGGGAGGTGTTCAGCGCAACGAACCAGGCAATCAGACTATAATGCTTTATCACACTCACTTAGCCATAGAAGTCTACAATTTTAAATTTTGGCGAAGCCCCTGGTATTCGGAAGGCCGAATTTGGGGCGCTATACACGCCTAAGCCGGACAAGGCCGACTCCTCGCCCGAAGCGGAAAAAGTCTTTAAGGACTTGAGACCTCTCGAACAGAGACCAGTCTCTCGCCTTATCATGACAGTCAGTTTTCGGTTTCTCTACTGAGGTGCTCGTCCGGAAGAACCGGGACACAATCGCAGTAGTTCTCCCACCGCTGCCTTAGCCGATATAGCGGAATGTAAGGTACCAAAGGATGGGAACCGGGCAAACCCAACTATTAACCCAAGACATGATTCGGAGCTGATGCATATAATGCTATAAGTTCGGGGTGTCGCACTGTCGAAAGTGTTCGGACTTCTCGCGCCGTATTATGGGGTAAACGAAAGCCCCTGGCGTACTGACCGTACCCGAATTTACGGGTGCGGATTGTCGTAAATGGACATAATGAATAATGCAATAATAGACTAATGTTATGCATTGTTATTTAAATAATACGTCGAAGCTTACTGGTACAGGTAGTGCAATAAACAGAAAGTAGGAATATTCGAAATGTCCTATCCAAGGGCAAGCTGCGTATGGACAGTAGAAAGCGGGTATTATTATTAGAGACCACCTGGGGGTTCCCGTGTACATCTTAGCTTCTTGCCGCCTTGGTTATTCCTTCCCGTAATGTGTCCGGCAATCATACTGCCGGAAAGGGCTTCCAGAGAGTTAGGCCCTGAAAGAGAAAAGAAATGCTAAAGATATACAGCCCCTAGGGCGGTTAAGCCGCATTGCGGGACGTGCCCTGATCGTGCCCCCGCCTATGTCCATGGTATTTTCAGTGCGTAATTATGTACATGCGGCACGGATTTCATCGCTTGAACTAGGACTAGGACGGGGGGCCGAATTGCTAGGCGAGCTCTGAACGTGCCAGGCGATCCTGTTGCAGTTTACTCCGGACACGCTTGAAGGTGTTCGGGGGCTCCATCGCCGAATTAGTGGTTTGCCTTGAAAGGCTGCTTTGTGCGTCTGCTGCGAGGGCCGCAGTGTGCTCTTCCATGCGGAGCGAGCGTTCTGTATTTCCACTCACTGTTATGACCCCCCGAGGTCCTGGCATCTTGAGCTTGAGGTATGCGTAATGCGGTACTGCATTGAATTTTGCAAATGCAGTTCGTCCGAGCAGTGCATGATAGCCACTTCGAAACGGGATGATGTCGAAGATTAACTCCTCGCTTTGGAAGTTGTCCGGTGATCCGAAGACCACTTCTAGTGTGATTGAGCCCGTGCAATGGGCCTCTACACCTGGGATGAAGCCCTTAAAGGTGGTTTTGGTGGGTTTGATCCTCAAGGGATCGATACCCATTTTTCGCACTGTATCCTGATAGAGATGGTTCAGGCTGCTGCCGCCGTCCATAAGGACTCGAGTGAGATGAAATCCATCGATGATGGGGTCTAGGACCAGTGCGGCGGATCCTCCATGATGGATACTAGTGGGGTGATCCCTGTGATCAAATGATCGGGCAAGCAGACCATGGGTTGAACTTTGGGGCGATGGGCTCCATCGCATAGACATCCCTTAGTGCACGCTTCCGCTCCCTCTTGGGAGTGTGGGTTGAGTATATCATGTTCACCGTCTTCACTTGTGGGGGGAACCCCTTCTGTCCTCCCGTGTTCGGAGGCCGGGGCTCCTTCTCGTCATCACTATGCAGCCCCTTGTCCTTGTTTTCGGCATTTAACTTGCCGGCCTGCTTGAACACCCATCATTCTTTGTTGGTGTGATTGGCTGGCTTGTCGGGGGTGCCGTGGATTTGACACGAGCGATCCAGTATGCGATCCAAACTAGACGGAGCCAGAGTACTTCTTTTAAATGGCTTTTTCCGCTGACCGGATCTAGAGCCTCTGAATCCGGTATTGACTGTCGTATCCTTGGTGTTATCGCCGTTATTGCGGCGCTTTGTTCTGTTACAATGTTGTCTGCCGTTGGCATCTTTGGTATCCGAAGTGCCCGGATTCCTCGATGTGTTATTGCTGCGAGCCAGCCAGCTATCCTCACCCGCGCAAAAGTGGGTCATGAGTGTCGTGAGGGCTGCCATAGACTTCGTCTTCTCCTGGCCAAGGTGGCGGGCAAGCCACTCGTCACGGATGTTGTGCTTGAATGCCGCGAGGGCTCTGCGTCCGGACAATCGACAATTTGGTTTTTCTTAGTCAGGAACCGAGTCCAGAATTGTCTGACCGATTCCCCTGGCTGCTGAGTTATATGGCTCAAGTCATAAGTGCCCTGGAAGTTGTCCAGGAATGCGTCTTCCAGATCCTCCCAACTGCCGACGGAGTCTGCTGGCAAGCTATTCAGCCAATGCCGAGCTGGTCCTTTGAGTTTTAGTGGGAGGTACTTGATGGCATGTAGATCATCACCGCGAGCCATGTGGATGTGAAGGAGGAAATCCTCAATCCATACAGCGGGATCTGTTGTACCATCATATGATTCGATATTTACGGGTTTGAAACCCTCCGGGAATTCGTGATCCATAACTTCATTAGTGAAGCATAGGGGGTGTGCGGCGCCTCTGTGCCGGTCTATATCCCGACACAGTTCATATGAGTCTTGTCCGCTATATTCAGCTCAGCCGGATTTGCTTTTGGTTTATCCGGCGCGACGATCATCGTCCCGTGTTGGCGCGCGTGCCTGTGACTCGTATATTGACCTTGCAAGTTTTGCCTTCCTGTCCAATACGTCTCCCAGGTCCCGTGTGTTGCCCCGGGCCTTGGTATTTTTGATTGAGTGGCGGCGGGGTGTAGGCTGAACTTCAGGCTGAAACGCCTCTCTGGCTCGGCCATGCAGTGGCCGGTCAGCCGCATCGTACAATGGTGAATGAGGTTTCAATGCTTCCTCCTTGAGGTGAGATAGCAACCTGCATTTTGAGTAACTCTTGGAGGGGCGCTCGAGTTCGTATTCCTCGCCCGCAAGGACTTCGGTCCTCTGTCTGCTAGCAAGTCTTCATCAGCTTGAAGCTGTTGTTGTTTTTTCTTCAGGCTATTTAATCTGGCCATAAGGCGGCGCTTGAAGCTCTCCTGCTCGACGGGGTCCTCAGCCAAGTTAAATTCTTCGTCGCCGAGGCTCGCCTCGTCTTCGAAGAGAGGCATGTAGTTGTCCTCCTCCGGTTCTCCATCTGGTGCCTGCTCTGGAGGGATAGCTTGTTCATCCTCCGGCTCTACATCGTGCTGGAGGGGATTGTGGTTGTCTTCGGCACTATCCGGAGTGTTATTATCTCCTGTGCCAGTATCACTACTTTCACTGTGGCGGGACTTAGAGCAGCGCTGCTAACGTCAACGCTTCGTTTGCTTTTTGGAGGGGTCATCCTCCGATGTCTCGTCGTCATTGCCTTCTTTAGGGTGTCCACCATGTATATGTCGTATGATGAGGTAGCCGTCCAGTGCCCTATGGGCGGTGGTTCCTGCTCGTCTCCTGCATCGTCGTCCATACCGTCGATGTCTTCGGAGTCGAAGTCGAGCATGTCGGTTAAATTGTCGACAGTGGCTACTAAGTGAGTGGTGGGTGGGCAGCGAATTTCTTCGTCATCCGCATCCCATTCTAGCCGGACATAGTTCGGCCAAGGTTCTCCTGAAAGGGAGAGAGACCTTAATGAATTTGGCAAATCGCCGAAGGGCGAGTGCTGAAAGATATCTAGAGAGGTAAACTCCATGATCGGCGCCCAGTCAGATTCGACGGGCACGGATGTAAGCGGCTCGGAGTGTGTGGCCAGAGGTGAATCCAGTGGTTCGGTGACACGGCTCTCGTACAGGGTGAAGTCAGTATCCGGCTCCATCGCCACTAAGAGTGTGGCCTCCATGGCGGGGTCTATCCCTCCGCTCTCGGATGGCGCGATTTGCTCCGGATTGACAGCCGGAGTAGTGGCAGATGAGATCTCCCGAATATTGTCTGACGGCAGAGTTACGTCATGCTCGTCGTGACTATGCGGCGCACCTGACATGGGCTCGCATCCGTCGGAGATTAAGTCTCCATGGATGTCGGCAGTGTAGTTTAAGTTTCCGAACCTGACCTGATGGCCAGGGGCATAGCTCTCGATCTACTCCAGATGGCCAAGCAAATTGCCCCGCAGTGTGAAGCCGCCGAATACAAACATCTGTCTGGGGAGGAAAACCTCACCCTAGACTGCATCGTTACCGCTGATCGAAGGAGCCATGAAACCTTATGGCGACGGCACAGTGAAACTCTCAATGAAAGCACCAATATCGGTGTCAAAACCAGAGGATCTCGGGTAGGGGGTCCCGAACTACGCGTCTCAGGCGGATGGTAAGAGGAAGCAGGGGACACGATGTTTACCCATGTTCGGGCCCTCTTGATGGAGGTAATACCCTACATCCTTCTTGATTGTTCTTGATGATATGAGTATTACAAGAGTTGATCTACCATGAGATCGTAGAGGCTAAACCCTAGAAGCAATCCTATGGTATGATTGTATGTTGTCCTACGGACTAAACCCTTCGGTTTATATAGACACCGGAGGGGGCTAGGGTTACACAAGGTCGGTTACAAGGGAGGAGATCTACATATCTATATTGCCTAGCTTGCCTTCCACACCAAGGAAAGTCCCATCCGGACACGGGATGAAGTCTTCAATCTTGTATCTTCATAGCCCAACTGTCCGGCCAAAGGATATAGTCCGACTGTCCGAAGACCCCCTAATACAGGACTCCCTCACTAGACTTGTCGAAAAAGGTTTTTGACGAAGTTCAAGGTGTTGACTACGATGAGATTTTCTCACTCGTATCAATGCTTAAAGTCTGTCTGAATTATGTTAGCAATTGCTGCATTTTATGAAATCTGGCAAATGGATAACTAAAATGTAATCCTTAATGGGTTTATTAAGGAAGAGTTGTATATGATGCAACCAGAAGGTTTTGTCAATCCTAAAGGTGCTAACAAAATGTGCAAGCTCCAGCAATCCATCTGTGGACTGGTGCAAGCATCTCGGAGTTGGAATATACGCTTTGATGAGTTGATTAAAGCATATAGTTTTATACAGACTTGCGGTGAAGCCTGTATTTACAAGAAATTGAGTGGGAGCACTACATCCTTTCTGATAAGTATATGTAAATGACGTATTGTTGATCAGAAATGATGTAGAATTTTCTGGAAAGCATAAAGGAGTATTTGAAAGGCGTTCTTCAAAGAAAGACCTCGGTGAAGCTGCTTACATATTGAGCATCAAGATCTATAGAGATAGATCAAGACGCTTGATAAGATTTTCAATAAGTATGTACCTTGACAAGATTTGGAATTAGTTCAAAATGGAACAGTCAAAGAAAGAGTTCTTGCCTGTCTTGCAAGGTGTGAAGTTGAGTAAGACTCAAAGCCCGACCACGGCAGAAGATAGAAAGAGAATGAAAGTCATTCCCTATGCCTCAGCCATAGGTCCTATAAAGTATGCCATGTTGTGTACCAGATCTATTGTATACCCTACACTGAGTTTGGCAAGGGAGTACAATAGGGATCTAGGAGTAGATCACTAGACAGCGGTCAAAATTATCCTTAGTGGAATAAGGATATGTTTCTCGATTATGGAGGTGACAAAAGGTTCATCGTAAAGAGTTACGTCGATGCATACTTTGACACTGATCTAGATGACTCTGAATCTCAATCTAGATACATATTGAAAGTGGCAGCAATTAGCTAAAGTAGCTCCATGCAGAGCATTGTAGACACAGAAATTTACAAAATACATACGGATCTGAATTTTCGCAGACCCGTTGACTAAACTTCTCTCACAAGCAAAACATGATCACACCTTAGTACTCTTTGGGTGTTAATCACATAGCGATGTGAACCAGATTACTGACTCTAGTAAACCCTTTTAGTGTTGGTCACATGGCGATGTGAACTATGGGTGTTAATCACATAGTGATGTGAACTATTGGTGTTAAATCACATGACAATGTGAACTAGATTATTGACTCTAGTGCAAGTGGGAGACTGAAGGAAATATGCCTTAGAGGCAATAATAAAGTTATTATTTATTTCCTTATTTCATGATAAATGTCTATTATTCATGTTAGAATTGTATTAACCGGAAACTTGATACATGTGTGAATACATAGACAAAACAATGTGTCCTAGTATGCCTCTACTTGACTAGCTTGTTCATCAAAGATGGTTATGTTTCCTAGCCATAGACATGTGTTGTCATTTGATGAACGGGATCACATCATTAGAAGAATGATGTGATGGACAATACCCATTCATTAGCTTAGCATTGTTATCGTTACAGTTTTATTGCTACTGCTTTCTTCATGACTTATACATGTTCCTCGGACTATGAGATTGTGCAACTCCCGAATATCTGGAGGAACACTTTCTGTGCAATCAAACGTCACAACGTAAATGGGTGATTATAAAGATGCTCTACAGGTGTTTTCGAAGGTGTTTGTTGGGTTGGAATGAATCAAGATTAGGATTTGTCTCTCCGTGTATCGGAGAGGTATCTCTGGGCCCTCTTGGTAATGCACATCACTATAAGCCTTGCAAGCAATGTGACTAATGAGTTAGTTGCACGATGATGCATTACGGAACGAGTAAAGAGACTTGCCGGTAACGAGATTGAACTAGGTATTGAGATACCGATGATCGAATCTCGGGCATGTAACATACCGATGACAAAGGGAACAACGTATGTTGTTATGCGGTTTGACCGATAAAGATCTTCGTAGAATATCTGGGAGCCAATATGAGCATCCAGGTTCCGCTATTGTTTATTGACCGGAGACGTGTCTCGGTCATGTCTACATAGTTCTCGGACCCGTAGGGTCCGCACGTTTAAAGTTCGATGACAGTTATATTATGAGTTTATATGTTTTAATGTACTGAAGGTAGTCCAGAGTCCCGGATGTGATCACGGACATGACGAGGAGTCTCGAAATGGTCGAGACGTAAAGATCGATATATTGGACGACTATATTCGGACATCGGAAAGGTTCCGGGTGATTCAGGTATTTTTTAGAGTACCAGAGAGTTACGGGAATTCGTATTCGGCCTTAATGGGCCATACGGGAAAGGAGAGAAAGGCCTCAAAAGGTGGCCGCACCCTCCCCATGGTCTGGTCCGAATTGGACTAGGGAGGGGGTGCCCCCTTCCTTCCTTCTCCTTTTCCCTTCCCTTTTTTCCTATTCCATGTGGGAGGAGGAATCCTACTAGGACTAGGGATTCCTAGTAGGACTCCACACTTCTGGCGCGCCCTAGGGGCTGGCCGGCCTCCCCTCCTCCATCCTTTATATACGGGGGCAAGGGGCACCTCTAGACACACAAGTTGATCTGTTGATCTCTCCCAGCCGTGTGCGGTGCCCCGCTCCACCATATTCCACCTCGGTCACATCGTAGCGGTGCTTAGGGGAAACCCTACGTCGGTAACAACGTCATCATCGTCATCACGCCGTCGTGCTGATGGAACTCTCCCGTGAAGCTCTGCTGGATCGGAGTTCGCGGGGCGTCATCGAGCTGAACGTGTGCTGAACTCGGAGGTGCCGCGCATTCGGTACTTGGATCGGTCAGATCATGAAGACAACAATCTTCCCTCTCGTTGCTATGCATCACCATGATCTTGCGTGTGCGTAGGAATTTTTTTGAAATTACTACGTTCCCCAACAGGCGGTCCGGCTAGTCCGCCTGAGTGTACCTTGGAGGCGCTGGCTCTATGACCTCATCATCGAATTGCGGCAGTAGCATTCGCTTCGGGTAGCTTTTGGTCTGGTCGTACTCCTCTTTGGCATCTAGGACTTTAGTCCATCTAAGGGTATCCTGTTCGGACTTTATTTTTTGCCGCTGTTTCTTCACGCTTCGTCCGGTGGCAATTAGCTTCCGTTTAAACCACTCTTGATCCAAAGGGTCTTCGGGGACGATGAAATCCTCGTCGCCCAAACTAACCTCCTCTATGGAGGGAGGAAGGTAGTTACTGTCTTCTGAGTCATCGAGGTATTGGAGATTGAGCGGGTCCTCATGCTCCTCGTGGTCATTTTGTGGTTGTTCGTCGGCGTCGGGATCGCCGAGGTTGCCCGCATTGTCCGGAGTGGCATTTTCTCCGGTGTTTGTGTTGCTCGCATGGCTTCGACACGCATTGGAGCAGCGGTGTTTCAGCGGGTCATCGCTAGGCCTACCGTTATCCTTCCCATGAGTGTTCTCATCTTCTTTTTTGGTCTCCACCATGTAGACGTCGTAGGTGGACATGGCCATCCAATGACCGGTGACGGGGGGAGCAACATCGGTGTTAATCGTGGCCCCACTACTCTCGTCCATGTATTCGGCGTTTTCCGAAGTGTAGTCTAACGTGTCGGTTAAGTCTTCGACTGTTGCTACTAGGTGGGTTGTGGGTGGGCCGTAAAATTCCCTGTAATTCATGTCGAGGGGCTGCTGAATGCAGGCCAAGGGTGGATCCTCCCGAATAGCCATCATCTGGATTCGGTCTAGCGCCTCATTTAATATAGGCCAGACTGGTACGCGGTGGCCGCCGATGGCCGGTCTCCGACGTTGAGGAGCAAGGAATGAATTGGGCCCGGGCTAGATCCTGGTCTTCAAGGGCCGAGTTGACCTCGAGGCCCAGGGTCGGACAGTCGTAAGAGACCGAGGACAATACCTGGTCTTCAGGCGCTGTTTCTGTATTGGGCCTTGAAGCCAAGTTGATGAGGGGGAGTTCGGCCAGGGATGATTCCTGACTTCGGAAAGTCGACCCGTCGCTGGGGATCAAGGCCGGAGGCGTGTCATGAGGAGAGGGTTCGGTTAAGAGGGACTCTTGGCATCCGAATACTACTCCCGCGTGGAGGCCCGAAGCTGGGTCTTCGGCGGGCATCACTGGCCTGGTCGAAGGGGATTCCTGGCCTCCGGTTGGGGTGGAGCCATCGGAGCTCGAGGCCGGCTGAAGGGTTGAGGCCGATCTGTAGATCAGATCGGGAGGAAGCTCCGGAGCGGGCATGGCGGGGCCCATAGGGGTACGGGGAGAGGCTGCGAATCCGGCAATGACCAAATCGACTCGGGCACCCGTAATGTACTCCAAGTTGCCGAATCTAATCTGGTGCTCGGGGCGAAATTGTTGATTTGGTCTAGAGGACCAGTTGGGTTGGCGTGCAACATGATGCCGCCAAACGCGAAGAGTTGGCCGGGGACAAAGAGGTCCCCTATGCTGACGCCCTCTCCGATGATTAGGCGAGCCATTGACCCTTCGATGACCCAACAGCGGAACTCTCAATGAAAGCACCAATGTCGGTGTCAAAACCGGCAGATCTCGGGTAGGATCAATAGGGAACAAGGGACGAAGAACACGGTGTTTGCCCAGGTTCGGGCCCTCTCGAAGAGGTAAAACCCTACGTCCTGCTTGATTGTATTTTATGTGTATGATATAGTTAGAAAGTCGATCTACCTCAAGATCAGGCGAGCTAAACCCTAGGTTGATGGGGTGTTGGATGTTGCTCTAACCCTAAAGACTAAAACCCCTTTGTTTATGTAGTCACCAGTAGGGTTAGGGTTACATGTGATCGGTTATAATGAAGGAAAGATCAAACTAACCCGTGACTTGGAGGGCACACCACGACTCCGAAGATCTCCTGTCCGGCCATGGATCCGCCCTCTAGCTTGGCCCCATGGTGGCCTATCAGTCCGGCCCATAAGCAATGGGCCGGCGGCTCGAGGACCTCTTAATCCAGGATTCCCTCACCTGCCAGCGTTGGGCTTTTGCCACCCGCCACTGGTAGACATTCTTGCAGTAGTGTGATGCTATTCACATCTAAAGCTGGAAATAATTATGAGGAGTCGTATTATTCGTGGGTTTCTTCTATGTCATCGTTATGTCCAAGCTGCTAATGAGGTGAGCATTTGTTGCATCTGGCATCGTACGTACAACCAGCAGATTTTCTTTATGTACAAACAACAGATTCTTGCTATGTACAACCTATCATTTTCCAGATATCAGCTAATGGGGTCAGCATTCGTTGCATCTGCAAACGTATTGCTTGTGGGTTTCTTCTATGCCGTCGTTGTGTCCAAGTTGCTTCCACCATATGAGAACTAACTTCTGTCCACTATCCAAAATGATAGGTAGGGAATCTCAAATCTTTTTCGCGAATACGCAGAGGATGCGTATCTTTGCATTGATAGGAGAAGAGTCATACAGCAAGGGATTACAGAAGCTCACTAAGCCATGTACACACGGGGGCATGGAAGTGAACTAGGAGCAGAACAGAGCTGGGGGTGCTCAGCCCCACTAGCCTACAAAGCTATCTCTCGGGGATTATATTGTGTAGTCCGGTGGCGCCAGCCTTGGCCCAAATGCGCGCCTCATCTCTGATGATGTCGGAGAGCCGGGAGGTGGAGGGTTGCTCGCCGTCGAATATGCAAGCATTACGGTGTTTCCAGATCCACCATGCGGTAAGGATGATCAGGGAAGCCATGCCCTTGCGAGCCGAGGAAGGTGAGCGGTTGCAGGACGTCTCCCACCAAGTGTAGAAGTCAGTGTCGCGGTCCGGGATGTCGGCCGTGGAGCGGGCCCAGCATAGGATCTCATGCCAGATTTGTCGCGAGAAGGAGCAGCCTGCCAGGAGGTGTTGCATGGTCTCTCTCTCTTGGTCACAAAAGGCGCAAAGGTCCTCGTGTGGTAGGCCATGTCTAGCGAGGCGCTCGGCTGTCCAGCAGCGGTCTTGTAGAGCCAGCCAGATGAAGAATTTCACGCGCAGAGGAGCCCACGGTTTCCAAGTTAGCTGCCAGTGTGGGTCCTTGCAGGCACCATGGAAGAGCGCCTGGTAGCAGGAGCTTGCGGAGTAGATGGAGGAGGTGGTCCAGCGCCATCACAGAGTGTCAGGCGAATCCGAGAGGGCGACATGGCGCACGCAGCGCCAGAGGTCGACGTATTGGACCAGAGCGGCGTGTCCCAAAGCGCCCTGGATGTCGCTGACCCAGGAGCGTTGAAGAAGTCCATCGCGGACAGTGCGGGCCTTGCGCCGCCTCCGGGTCACGCGTGCGAGGACGAGCGACGCAATCTCGGCGACGGATCTGCCATTTATCCAATGGTCGTTCCAGAACATGCAAGTGTGGCCATCGCCAAGCGTCCAGGTCGTGGAAGCACGGAAGATGGCGGCGACTGCGGGGTCATGGGGGATGTGCAGGTGGCTCCATGGTCGCGTCGGGTCAGTGTACTTGAGCCAAAGCCATCGGGCTCGCAGCGCAATCCCGGCGCGCTGCAGATCACGGACGCCGAGGCCGCCAAGGGAGAGTGGGCGGCACACTCTCTGCCAGTTGACCAAGCAATGTCAACCAGAGGCATCATCGCTTCCCGCCGAAAGGAAGTTGCGGATGATGCGGTTGGCCATCTTGAGGATGGAAGAGTTGAAGGCGATGGCGGTAAGGAAGTGCATGGGGATAGCACTTAGGACATGACGGACAAGGGCGAGCCGGTCGCCAAGGGAGAGGAGTGAGGCCCGCCAAGTGGAGAGCTTGCGCTCGAGCTTGTGGACGATCGGCATGAGGCTCGTAGTAGATGGCTTGCGAATGGACAAGGGGAGTCCCAAATATTGGATTGGGAATTGCTTCACCGGGCATTGCATCTCGGAAGCGATTGTCGCGATGTCCTCGTCGTTGCACTGGATGGGGGTGGCCGAGCATTTGTGGTAGTTGGTCTGCAACCCAGAGGCGACCCCAAAAACCCGGAGAAGCTCGCGGACGGCCGAGATGGCGTGATGGTCCGGGCGGCAGAATATGACGACGTCGTCAGCGTAGAGGGAGATGCTGGAAGCCGCGTGCCGTGCGGTTAGCTGCTGGATGAGGCCAAGCTCGACGGCCCGGATGAGCATAGAGTTGAGGACGTCGATGACGAGGGTGAAAAGCATCGGAGACACCGGATCGCCTTGGCGGAGGCCACAAGCATGATCGATCGGGGGGCCCGGGTGGCCGTTGAGCATGACACGAGTGGAGGCAGTGGATAGAAGTATCGAGATCCAATCGCGCCAGCGTTGGCCGAACCCAAGGTGCTGAAGGGTCTCGAGGAGGAAGGGCCACGAGACACTGTCGAAGGCACGCGCGATGTCAAGCTTTAGAAGCATGCGGGGCGCCTTTAGATTGTGGAGGAGACGCGCGGTTTGTTGGACGAGCAGGAAGTTGTCATGGATGCATCTGCCGGCGATGAAAGCGCTCTGGTTCGTCGAAACCATGGCCCCAAGCCGAGGAGCGAGCCGCAGAGACAGCACCTTTGCAAAAAGCTTTGCAATGAGGTGGATGAGGCTTATGGGGCGATAGTCAGATAAGGCAGCGGCGTCCGGCCGTTTGGGCAGAAGAGTGAGGAGCGCTTCATTGAGCTTTTGGAACCCACGCCCAATGGCGGTGTACAGCTTGTCGAAGGCCTCGCAGATGTCGCGCTTAATGATGTCCCAGCAAGCACAGAGGAACTCGGCCGTGAATCCATCCGGGCCAGGAGCCTTACCGGCCGGTAAGCTTTTAACGGCTCGCCAAATCTCCTCCTCAGAGAAAGGCTCTTCCAGGAATCTCAAATCAGAACGCATGATCATCAAATTGCTTTTTTCCCGTCTGCAGTGCATTTTTTTATCATGAACATTTTACTTAGTTACAAGAAACCATATAATATAATATCTAGATATTGTACTTGTCTATGTAGGACCAAATTCCTCTATGCTAAGTCGAATCCAGTAAGAAGTTACTGTCGTTTACTTTCATATTTCACATAACAGGTACTACTGCCTACTTGTGCCCTTGACACTTCCTATGATAATTGTGGCTGTCTATCTGCATTGGCTAAGTATGCAATTGTTCAAGCATGCCTGAAGAACTACACATCAGTTTTACAGAAGAAGCCTGCAATGTTGCTCAAATGGAAAATCAAGGGGGATCATGAGCACAATTCAACTGTTATAAAAATTCTTAACTCAGCTGTGGTCATTAGTCTTCTGCAATCGAAAAATTCTTTTATAACGTATGAACTTCCTTCAGTTTTCAAGGATTGAATAGATTGATGTCAACTTACCAAAATTGACCCCACTGTGTTGCGGCTAGGTATTAAGACGAGTACATTATGTAAAGAAAATATATATGTATTTGTTAAATTCTTCAGATGGAAAATACTGCATAGGTGTCGAATTCTTACATAATCGAAAAATGCGGCTGTAATTGTTGTACATTTCTCTCTTTATTAACAAGGAAGATGCTGGCCTCTTAGAGTGAACCATGGAATCATCTTTTAATATTTTTTTTAAATAGATAATAGGTTGACGGGTAGATTTGTATGCATTTGTGTGTATGCTTATGTCATATATATATAGTGTATTTCCTATAATAAGTATATAAGTGTGTTAGCATCACTTTTACCATCTACTGAGACAACAGATTTTTGTTGTGTACAAACTCTTCTCTTTTGCTTGTAGAGTTAAATTTTGTTTTATCCTCTGCTGATGCTATTCACATTTGAAGCCGGCAAGGTTATATCTGCATATGGCTAACTTTGTTCTAAGTTCTATAATTCTCAGTTTTTATGTATTATATGTATTTTGTTGTGTCTCTGTGCATGGGCGCATGAATGTTACGAGTTTGCAGTGTACCAAACCGAGGAGACCAACAAACTGCATGCCTGCATGGGGAAAATCTGAATCGACTGTTCCAAATTTTGCTTCCAACGGTAGCCCACTGTGCGTTTGAGATGATATGTTGATGTAGCTAGCTTTTGAGTTTTATTCCAAAATACATTTGTGGTACCTAACTTGAGTCAATTTTCTAGTTTGTTTCTAGATACTCATTATTTCATTCAGTTGAACTTGAAAACTGAGTGGAACCCACAGGTTAATAACGGCAAAAAGACTAATATAGCTTAAGGCACCCCATGGCAGAGCTCGAGGCTGTTCCAATTGCTACCACAACGAGAGGAACACATTCAAGATCTCTCTTCGACAATTGGTGCTGGCACCACGGTTTTTGGAGATTTTCCTCTGCCATCGGCCAACATGCATGGTATCGAGCTACATCGGCTTGTTTCCCTTCAGTTGTCCAAAGGAACCATGGTATTCGCACCATATGTCCCTCTCGCCTACAATGATTCGGCCATGATGATGACTGGGGGTGAGGCGGCGACCATACACCCTCCAGCAAGGCTGCCAGCAAATGTCGGCATACTGGTCCTTGATGTATATTTGGAAATTATGTGTTTCCATATGCCTCCCATTCATATTTCTAAATGGATTCCATCGATATAACCCATTATAATTGTCCCTACCCTCTCGCTCGGGAGCATCGACTCTGTTTGTGTTTGTTTGGCTGCACAGTACTGTATCGTTAACATAGTTAGAGGGTACAAGGCGAAATTAACAAATATAGTGTGTCCTTTATGAGTGCGGCACTGAGGAAGGTTGGTGAGCATATTAGCTATACATCTATTAATTTTGTGTCCAAGTCCTGGAATTTGCACCATACGAGCCTAATAGCCCTTTCTCCAAAGAGGCCTGGCCACATATGTATCCTCTGCTCTATGTTCCACATCTCACCTTGGCCGCTACACTCAATACTGAATTGCCAAGCAGGTAGTTTCTGGCTATAATAACGACCTAGACTAGAGCCATGCTTACCATTATAATTTCCCTTGCTCCAAGCTGCTTCCACCATATGAGAACCAACTGCTGTCTACTATCCAAATTAATAGGTAAGGAATCTCAAATTAGAACACATGATCAGCAAATTGCTTTTTTCACATGTGCCACTGATGTTTGTTTATCAACGTTTTACTTGTTACAGAAACTATTTAACATAATATCTACATATTGTACATGTCTGCATAGCACCAAATTCTTGTAAACTAAGTTGAATCTAGTAATAAGTTAGGGTGTGGCTACTGGCTAGGACTCAGTCGACTGACACGATATATAAGAGAAAAAAAAGGGAAAACTGAAAAGAATTTTTTATGAATCTCCATGCAAGATCAAAGGAATATAGGATCGACTGAGCCATAACGAAGTCTGAGACTTAGCAAAACTGAATAAGTTAATACTCCCTCTGTCCCAAAATAAGTGTCTCAATCTTACTACAAATTTGAACTAAAGTTAGTACAAAGTTGACACATTTATTTCGGGACCGAGGGAGTATCATTTACTTTCATCTTTTACTTCCTAGGTATTTCTGCCTAATTGTGCCCTTGACAGTTCCTGTGATAATTGTGCCTGTCTATCTCAATTGGCTAAGTATGAAGGTGCCCGCATCAATTTTATGGAAGATGCCCGCAGTTCTATGTTTCCAGGGTTGTTTGAAAATTTGTCTGCAAATGCATGCTACTTTCTGTTTGATACAATAGGTCCTTCATTCCCGCTGAAGTCGAAAACTGATTCGAACCACAAGTTGAAAACTCAAGAAATTCTCCCAAAGCTGAAGGCACAATTGACTATGGAGCTAGTGCCCGATGTAGTTGTGACACAAGCTTTGCCGACGACCATTAGCTGCCTTCAACGAGATATACACCTCTGAGGACTCTGGAACTCTTGATGCTCATCGGGCCATCCCACAGTTCTTGAAGATACCTTATTTGCTGGATCAGTTTTGAATTTTGATGCATGTGTTGTAGTAGATGCTAGCTGTAGGTTGTGGTTACCTGCTCATGTGTTGTGTATTGCAAGGATCGGCTTCCTGCAAACGAGGGCCTCTCTGTCTTGCCTAGTTGGCTTCTGTCTCGGACCACACCCTCTCTGTACATTCGTCTCGCCTTTCTGTCCAGCGGACTCAATCTCCACTGCCTCCTCCACGCGTGACCACTCACCATGTTTCCTCTCTCTACATGACTCACTCGTACCCGCTGTTGCTCAGGATCAGTGGGTACGGACTAGTGCCGTACCCCTTCAGCCCGCAGAGAGATTTCAGCGATCAGTGCGCCCGCGACTTGCTCGTATACTGTAACATGTAGGTCATCGTGAAATTGCAGCAACCCTGGACTCCGTGAGGTAAGGCTGGGTGGAAGACGAGGGGGACGAAGCAAGAGGCGCAAAAATTCATCTAATTGGTACTCCATGCCCGTTTGTCTTGCTTTTTCAGTTTATCTTAGCAGGGAAATTCAAAGAGATGGCGTGTCGCTCCCACCCTCCCCCTTCCCCTTCCTCGGGCGACGAGATGAAGCGAGAATAAATCCCAAATCTACTCGCCTTCCTCAGCTACCTCGCATCAATTCGAGCTCTCCCCACCCCCAGCTTCCACCTACCAGCTCTCATGGCAGGGGCACGCCGTCGTGGGCTGCGGATCCGGCAGCTTGTGCCGACGACTCGGGTGGCGGAGCCGCGGGTGCTCCCACCTCCGGGGGCGGTTCCCCTCCCCGAGATCGACCCCAACTCACCGGAGGCTCGACGGGTGGTGCGGGAGCGATTCCCCAATCGGGAGGCGTGGGGAGACCTTCACCTCGACATCCTTCGCTATGCGAACTTCGCCGAGCGGGCGCGCTTCATCGGCGACGACGGCTGCATGGATGTGGAGCTCATCTTCTGGGCGATTCAGGAAGCCGAGTCGCCGGATCCTGCACAGGCGGCGAAGTGGGCGTTCTTCAAGACGGCGAATCCTTCTCCCCTCAACATCAAGCCGCCGTCGGTGGAAGGGATTGCCACCATTCCGCCGGAATTCCTCCCCCCGGGGGTGGAGCTGCCCCGCCGTCGCCAGTAAGGGATTTGACGCATCGCCTGCCCCAGCACCGTGCCATCCATCCCCCTCCCTGGCCGGGTGAGGGAGGTATGCATGCATTTCGCCTCCCACATTCATTTCGTTCGCGTTTGTTGGCTCTACGTTCGCGGAGGATCCAGCGCAAGGTACCGATGGATTGTGTATCGTCTCATTTAGTTGATTCGGATGAAAAAAGGATTTCTCCTCTCATGCACTTTGAATCACCTGATGCTACTGCCATTTCTATCGCCTCTGGACCTGCGATTAAATCAAATTTGGATAGAATTAGGGGTTCCCCTGGTGCGTTGATTGATTCCACTAATGTTGTTGCCATTTCTACGGCCGTTGAATCTATGAACAATTTGAATTTAGGCGATAGCCTGCTTAACAGCACGAGGGTGACAGGTCAAAAGTTGTCCTCTATTCCTACCCATATTGCGACAGGCCCTAGCTTCAAAATTCGTGACCCTTGTAGGAAAACGTATTCTCAAGAGACGCGTTCGCGTGGACAGGGTGACCTAGAAACTATAGAAGAGCACTTTGGCCAACTCTGGCTTATCCCTTCCCCTCCCCGCCGCCGCCTACCTCCTCCACAACCATCCCCTCGTGTTCATCCCCTTCCTTCTGGGTTCACTTGCTGGATCCGGAAGGATTTGATCTCTTCCCACTCGTTCACGGCCGCTGATTGTCATGCTGCGCCGCGTCGTGCTTTTGATCCAATTCCAAGAACCATCAAGGTTTCGAGGGAGGGTTTGGGCCCTGGATCTCTTTCGTTTGCGGCAGTTGTGAAGCAAGGGAGTACGATGGCTGACCGGAGAGTTGCTGGTGCGGGGTCTGGAGCTGGCGGCCCCTCAAAGGTTGTTGCCCAGAGAGCCAACTCGCAAGGAGGGAGGAGGCAGCCATCTGCCCCTACCTCGAAGGAGCCGGTACCAGCAGCAAAAACCTACCAGATCCACAGCCTCTACGGCTGCTTCATCCCAGGTACGGTGCAGTCTTCTCAATCAGTAGAGGTGGAGATGGAGCAAGTTTTAGATCCTAGATACAAAGACATGATCTGTTTCAACTGCGGTGGTCCAGGGCATTATGTTGGGAATCGTATTAAGCCGAAAACATGATTTATATGTCAGCGAAATCACAATGTGAATAACTGTGCTGCCTGGACTGGGGTTCAACCAACTGCTGCCTTTTTTGGCGGCGGAGCAAGTGGTCTTGGTTTCTACCATGTGGATGTCTCAGTTGCTAATGAATCCAACTGGCTGAACTTTCAAAACTGTGTTGTGGTTAATATTCTCAAAGGTGATGTGGACAAGGAATTGTTGTTAAGTCTTTTGACTGCTACCTTCTGTAAAACTAGACAGTGGCCTTGGCAGATCAGGGGATTGTCCATTAAGACATTCCTGGTGAGATTTCCACCATGGAAGAAAGTGGAGGATCTCATCGAACTGCCTGGATTCTGTTTGCCTCAAGATGTCTCTGTTACACTTACTAAGTGGAAGGGGCATGTGAACCTTTTGGAGAGCTTGTGGAAGCTTGGGTTCTGATTGAAGGAATCCCTCCTAAGTGGTGCACATGGAAAGTTTTTGCTCGGATTGCTTCTCTATTTGGGGTACTGACGGATGTAGACTGGAATGGCATGTTCAGGACCTTTTTTGAGAATGTTAGAATTAAAATTGCTTGCAGAGACCCCACAAAAATCCCATTTGAAAGGCTTATTGAGATGAAGAAGAAGTTGTTTTTACTGGGCTTTACTGTGGAGGGCTTTGAACAAGTTTGTGGGGTTGACTCTGTTATTGATATTGACGATGATGAGGAGTTTGAAGGAGAAGGCGCTGCTGAGGGACAGGAGGATGAGGGTGGAAATGTTCAGAAGGATGGTTTGGAATACTTACTTGATAGTGAGGGGGCAATTGATGAGTTAGATAAGGCTAATATTACTAGTCAGAGTAAGAATAAACAAAAAGGGCCCCAGGCTGGCATGTTCTGCTCTGATTCTGAGCATGAAACGTTTATCTTGGAGTGTGTTACTGCTGATAAAGAAGAACATCTGGTAACTGAAAAAAGAACTGACCTTAAGGATTTCTGTCCTTCTACTTTGATGGAGTCCACTCCTTCCAGACCATTTGTGAAGATTGTTGAGGAAACCAATTGTTCTGGAGGGAAGCTTGAAAGCATGGAGTATTGCGAGAGTATCCTTAAATCTGTTGACTTTTCTGAGTCTGAGGAAGAGGATTCCAAAGATGATGAACTTGAAACTCTTCCTGCTGAAGCTGTACATGCCATTCAGAACATCTCTCTGAAAAGATCTTTGCTGGAAACCCTTGATCAGGCTCAGGACCAAAAACCAAAAGCCGAGAAGACTAAGTGGGGGCCTATACTGGTTCAGAAACCTATTACTAGGGGGCATGGCAACTTGAATATCGTTGAGAAAGCTGCTTCTTACAAGAGGAAGCAGAATCAGGAAATTCCAAAAAAAATTAAAGGTAAAAATTAAAACTAATACTGATCATGACATTCTGTTTGAACAAATGAGTAAAATTGATATATGCATTGGGGGGATGATGTTAATAGACATGAAACCATTGACATGCTGGTTGATGGGGAAAAGGAGAGATGCTTGGCCTTTGCCAATAACAACCCTAAAATTGTCCTTCCAGATAATTTAGAATTAGATCATGTTGACTTGGTTGGGACACCTTTGGATGATTAATCTCTCAAGCCAGTGGGCACTGCTGGTGCCTTGAGGAGAACTCCAAATGTCTTAACTAAAGCTAGGCCTTGTGGCCTATCTCATCCTTTCAAAGTTTCTTAAAATGATAGGTCTCATCTGGAATATTAGAGGGCTTGGCCAACCTGGTAAAGTTCTGTGCCTTTGTGATACCATTGCTAGAGCTAACCCTGATTTTATTGGGTTTCAAGAAACTAAGAGAGAGGTTATTTCTGAGGGTTTCCTCAAAGCTGTAGATAGGAGTGATAGCTTTGATTGGCATTATGTACCTGCTGTTAATACTGCTGGTGGGATCCTTTTGGGTCTTAGAAAAAGCTTGTTTGAAACTATTGGTTTTGTTAACCATGAATTATCAGTTACAGCCACAGTTAGAAACAAAGAAGATGGTTTTGCTTGGCACCTGGTGATAGAGTATGGCTCTGCTTACCCAGAGTTCAAGATGGATTTTGTGGCTGAACTGCACAACATTGTTGAGTCTGCATCATATCCTATTTTGATATGTGGAGACTTCAACCTAGTTAGTAATGAGAGTGAGAAGAGTAGTGGGCTAGTTAATCATCATACCACTTTCATGTTTAATGATTCGATTAATAGGTGGGGACTTTTGGAGATTTCTATCTCCAATAGGGGTTTTACATGGTCCAACAATCAGGATAATCCTATTTTTGTTGTGTTGGGCAGAGTTTTTACCTCTGTGGATTGGGATGCCCACTTCCCAATGTCCTCCCTAACTGCCCTCCCCAGAGTAGGGAGTGACCATACCCCCTTGGTGTTAGACACTAGAGGGTGGCGGTCCTTGAGCCCTAAGATGTTCAGGTTTGAGAAGTGGTGGTTGTCCCAATCTGGTTTTCACCAGATGGTCCATGAAACTTGGTCGTCTGTTTCCTCATCCACCTCCTCGGTAGATATCTGGCTGTCTAAAACCAGGCTACTTAGGAAGAAGACAAAAGGGTGGGCCTTTAATATTGAGGTTGCGATGAAAAGAAGGAAAAAATCCCTCCTTATGGAGTTTGACTTACTTGATGTTCTATCTGAATCCCAATAGTTGTCTGCTGCGGATCATGGTAGGATGAAAGCTGTGAAATTAGAACTAGAGGAGATTTGGAAAAGGAGGAGATTGCCTTCTGGCAGAAGTCTAAAGACAGGAAAATTCTTGAAGGGGGTCGTAATAATTCTTATTTCCAAGCTTTAGCAAATCATACACATAGGAAGAATCATCTTTCTGAGCTGATAGGGCCTTCTGGGCTGGTGACATCCACTGAAAACATGTTGGAAGTTGCTACTGATTTCTACAAAAACCTGTTTGCCTACGAACCTAAACCTGATTTACATTTGGGAAATGGTTTCTGGTCTGAGGCAGAAATGATTAACGAGGAAGTTCGGGGAGACCTGGAAAGACCCTTTTCTAAGGATGAGATCAAAGAAGCGATTATGAGCTCATATGCCAGTGGGGCCCCTGGCCCTGATGGATTATCTTTTCTCTTTTATCAAAACTTTTAGGACCTCATTAAAAATGACTTTATGTGGATGGTCAGGGATTTTGAGAATGGGGTGTTGGATATTTATAAACTTAACTATGCTATCATCACTCTCATTCCTAAGATCCCCCTGGCCAGAGAGATGAAAAACTTCAGACCTATTAGTCTTAGCAATTGCGCTGTGAATTTTTTTTCTAAAGACATGAATACCAGGGCTTCCCCTCTCTGTGATAAACTCATTTCACACAACCAGACTGCTTTTATTAAAGGGAGATTCATCTTGGAAAGTGTGTTTATGGCCCATGAAGTTATTCATGAGGTTGATAGATCTAATTCTAGTGGATTGATTTTTAAACTGGATTATGAGAAAGCCTATGATAGGGTCAGCTGGGAATTCTTGGAAGAAATGCTTCTTTCTAGAGGCTTTGGGGTTAAGTGGGTCAGTTGGGTGCTTAGCACCTTGAAACATGGGACATTCCAAGTTAGGATTAATGACACTAATGGGCCACAATTTGTGTGTAGGAAAGGGTTGAAACAAGGTGACACTCACTCCCCATTGCTTTTTAACCTGGTGGCTAATGTTTTTGAAAAAATGCTAGTGAAAGCTGTTAATAATGGATTGATTGGCGGGCTTCTCCCACATGCCATTCCTGGTGGAGTAATTAGTTTACAATATGCTGATGATACCATTCTGTTCTTCCAGGAGTCTGTGGAATATGCAAAAAATGAAATGGATCCTAACTTGTTTTGTAAAGCTTTCTGGCTTAAAAATCAACTTTCATAAAAGTGATTTGCATACCATTCATGTTTCTGAGAAAATGTTAGAGAGTTTGCTCAAATTTTTGCTGCCAATTTGGTGACTTCCCATTTAAGCATCTCGGTGTGCCTCTTCTTTACCTAATATTAAAAGGAGCACTGTTTCTCCACTTTTTTCGTTAAAAAAAGGCTTTGTACGTCGTCCGCACGCCTCGATCTGTTTGTTCGTTTGCTTTTTTTGACAGGTCGATCTATTCGTTCGCACTCGCCTGGGTCGAGTTAGCTTCTGGCCCACCACAAAAAAACGTCTAGCCCGTCAACAACCAGAGCGCAGGGCACAATTTTAATGGTCCGGTCCATTCACGGGCACAATACGAGCCAAAAATTCCAAAAAAATCTGATCCTTCAAGAATCAACCTCAGAACACCTTGACGGACACAGAATGATGGTTACCACTTGGGCTACTGCCTATAAGCAATTAATACACAGCGCGAACATTTATAAACCAAATGCAGCGGCAGATTAAAAAAACGAAAATTTTCAACAATTTGTTGAAAACTGGAAAAACAAATTCTAAAAAATTGCGAACAGTGTTTGAAATTGTGATAAAGTTTTGAAATTCTAATTTTTTTTGAAAACATCAATTGCTGTTCTGGAAAAGTGATCAAACATGAAAAAAATTATAAAACACAACTTTTGAAAAAGTGAATGGAATTGGAAAAAATGAACAATTTTTGAAACGTGAACAAGTTTTGAAAATGTGAACAAAATTTCGAAAACCTTGGAAACATGAACAAGAAATTTCAAAGAAATTGTGAACAAATTTCGATTCCGAAACAAATTTTTTCTACTATGAATATTTTTAGAAAAAATCGAATCTAATGTACCATGAACATTTGCTTTGAACGATGATAATTTTTATACACTGAGACCATATTTTTATACAAAGTGAACATGTTTTAAAATGTATGATGCACATTTTTATACACAATTAAAAAATTAATGTATTTTGAACGTTTCTGAAACGTGATTTTTTTGAAAAATATGATTTTTTGTGAAAATGAACAAAAAAGAGGATTCCAATTTTTTTGAATGTTTAGCAATTTTCGATAATTCTGGATTTATGAAAAAAAATCAGGAAAAATAAATCTAAAAAATAAAGAAATAAGCAAAAAAAGAAAAAAAGAAGAAAAGAAAATCAGAAAAAGTAGTAAAAGAAAAAACAGGAGAAAACCGGTTGAAGGAACCTTCTAGGAGGTTCCAAAACCGGTTGCTCCTTGAAGTGGACTGGCGTGTGTGGCGTCGTCGCTCGCAGCGCTTCAGCGAAGCCGCAGCTTCATGAGCATGCCGGCATCAAATAGGACCCCACCAAGCGGGTGTCTTCATGTTTATCTCAGTAATCAACTAGGCCTCCGAACAGATTTTCAAAACTATAAAAAATAAAGTGGGCGAGCGAACTCCTTTGTACAAATCCAAGTTGCATATACGATTTAAACATTGCCAATTCCCATACTACTCGGCGAAAGGGATAAGGTACGCGTCCTGCGGAGGCAACGATCATGGATTTGTGGCTTAGTGAGTATGTGTTTCCCCCGACTAACCCGGGTTTTTTAGGAGTTCATCAGAGGGATCAAATTGTTGCTAGCTGCATACCTATTTCTTATTAGCCCTAAAGAAACCTAGGTCCTTTATCATACAACAGAGTCGACCATACATAAATATTTCTTCCACATCCACACAGTGAGTTAGGTTGCTGCTCGCATGTTAGTAATTCGTTATGATTGTTAATCTTTTTGTTGATCCAAACTTTGGGGCGACAATGATTGATTGCAGGATGTGAAGGAACGGAAGGACCAAGGGGTCTTGGGCGGCAGGGAGGTCGGCCCAGCTATTTTTGATCAAGGAGGATCCTAAGCAACAATTACATGTGGAGATGGAGGCTCGAGAGCCGGATCGGATGGAGAGGAGATGCAAGTGGCGGAGGTGGAGGTGAAGGTGAAGGTGGGAGTGTATGGAACCTTTGGATGGCCTCAAGAGTAGGAGGAAGAGAGGCCGTGGGAGGAAGAAAAATGGGAGAGGGGGAGCAAGGTAATGAGGATGTTGTACCCCCATTATTCTAACCCACATCGTTCGATCTTACCATCACCACCACTGACTCCTTCTACCTGTCCACGTGTCTAATCTTTCTTGTGACCACGTCAAGGATATGTTTCTCCCGTTACACCGCATGGGCATTTTTGCTATACCTAATAATAAAGACATTAGTGCTTCTTGTGATATGTCACATAAATTGCCCCCAAAGTTGCAAAATATTACCCATCAATGTCACTTATAAGTGTCAGCAAATGTTTCACACAATGGAATCCCCCTTCCGGGCCAGCCCACGTAGTAGGGACCTCCTATAATTCGCTCTGCGCGTTGGGAGAAGACACAGCCCGCCCTTTTGAACCGGCCCATGTGTGGGCGGCCTGTTCTCAAATTTCATTTTTTTTATTTTCTATTTTCTTTTTTTCACCTTTAAATAATTTGGTAGTTCAAAAAAAGTTCCACAAAATTTAGAAGTTTAAAATAAAATTTGCAATAAATCATAAAATGTTTGTGGATTCAAAAAATGTTCTCAATTTTAAAAATAAATGGTTGGGAAATCAAAAAATATTCATGATTTTTTTTAAAAAGTTCGTGTACTAAAAAATATTAATGAAATTGAACAAAACGTTTGTCAAAATGTTACCGGTGATGCAGCAAAATGTTGTCATGGCCATTGAAGATTATGTTTTTTTTTCTTCCGTTACAACGCACGTGCCCTTTTGCTAGTCACTTTAAAAAACTGAGAAGGGAACACTTGCAACCCATTATTGATAGAATTATTAAAAACATTGCTGGTTGGCTGGGCAGGCTTTTATCTTATAGAGGCAAACTGATTCTACTGACTACTTGTATTGCTAGCATTCCCTCGTATCTCATGGCTATGGTGAAATTCCCAAAGTGGGCTATTTACATTATTACTTTCCGAATGGCTCATTTCTTTTGGGGCAATATGGGTGAGGTCCACAAATACCATCTAGCTAATTGGGCCTTGTGGCTAGAAGGAAAGAATTTGGTGGCTTGGGTGTCTCCAACCTTAGGGAGTTCAATATGGCTCTCCTGGCCTCATGGGGTAAAAGATTCTATGATGGGAGGGAGGGAGATTGGAAAAAACTTCTCTGCTTTAAATATGCTACTGATAAGCCTAATATTTTCATGCTAAACCTGCCTTGGGGTCTCCTTTCTGGAAAAGCATCTCCTGGGCTTTTGTTGTTGCCAAAAACTTTTGGAGATGGAACCCTGGGAATGGGAATGACATTGCCTTTTGGCATGATAACTGGGTTGGAGGAAGCTCCCTGAAAACTGCTTTTTGGGATTTATTTGATATATGTCATCAGCAGGATGCTACTCTATCCCAGGTGTGGGATGGGGTGCACCTGTGCCTCACCTTCAGAAGATGTGTGGATGAGGTTATGATGCACAAATGTGACTTATTAGTTGACTTGGTTAAACAAACTACCCTTTCTGATCAACCAGGCAGCCCTATCTGGGGCCTAGAACCAAATGGTCAATATTCTGTTAAATCGTTTTATAAGCTGATTAACTTTGGTGGGATACCTTCTAAGATTAGAGATTTTATTTGGAAAATAAAAGTCCCTCCAAATATCCATGTCTTCTTATGGCTGATGTACAACAAGAAGAGCTTGACTAGAGACAATTTGGCCAAAAGAAGACATGTAGAAGATAAAACTTGTGTTTTTTGTACCGAACCTGAATCTATCCAACATCTTTTGTTTGACTGCATTGTTGCATCTAATATCTGGGATGTGGTTGCCAAAGCACTTGACATTTCCCCTCCTGTTTCTTTTATATCTTTGACTTCTTTTTGGAAGAAGGAAAAACAATGTGAAGCGGTGAATATTGCTACATCTGCTACCTTGTGGTGCTTGTGGTGGTTACGCAATGGTTTTGTTTTCCAGGGGAAAAGATGGCGAGATATACGATGTGTGCTGAGTCAGGTGGCGGCAACAATCAGGCAATGGAAAATCCTATCTTCAGAGGCCCAGGGTGCTCTACTTCTCCGGTGCTTAAGGCTTTTGGAGCGTCGAAGAGGGGAACCGCCTAGAATCGCTTGGGTCTAGCTAATGTAATGAGTGACTTACCACCTTCAGTGGCTATGGAAAAATGACGCTCTATGGAGAGATGTAATAGGGATGTAGCTTAAAACCCTGGTGTTTGTTCCATGGCAGCTGCTTTTGGTTGTCGCCGACAGCTGTTTAACAGTCTATTTCCGTCATTGCCTTGGCTTAATAAAAGTTGGGGCGGGGGGCGACCCCTTTCTTTCAAAAAAAAAATCAAATGCAACAGGCCAGGGGCAACAGGATAAAACGCAACACAACTAAAAAGGCAACAAGAGACGCAAAAGACATGTACAACATTGCCGTTGAGGAAGGGCGAGCTGTACACATTTTCTAATTTGTACTGCTATGTCCTTAATCCCCACAACCACCTCCCTCCTCAGGAATACTCAGCCTGGACCATTTAAATTGGCGTGAAGTGTATGCCTTAGCAGGGAGGGACGTGTTGCGTTGTTTATATAGATCGACAGATTACAAGGTTTCGGCAGATAGGTGTTCCCGGTTTGATCCTTACATCAAGTCTATACAAGGGATACCGATCAATCTGAACTACCTAACTACAAGATTACAACGACCCACCCAACCCCTAATCCTAGCAGGGTAAATACGGTTTACACATACAATACTTTCTAACCACCACGTTTCCTCTCTCTACCTAACTCACCACCTACCCACCGCCGTTGCTCAGGATCAGTGCGGTATCACTTAAGCCCTGAAAGCAATTTCAGCGATCAATGTGGTAGCCTGCTGCATGCTTGTATATTGCAAAATGTAGGCAATTGTGAAATTGCACCAACACTGGACCCTGAAATTGTATATTATAAAATGCTTGTATATTGAATTTGAGGTGGTTGAGAAGCAAGAGGCACAAAAATACATCTAATTTGTGTACATGGTTCCTTTTATCCTGTTTCCTTTTCAGTTATTCTATGTCCGTTATGTTGCTGGGGAGCTAACAGTACAATGTTGTACTGATTTTTGAGGGGTGCAGGGGCGGCCAGTACAGTTTTTCTTATTTCGCCTGCTATGTCCTTAATTCCTGGAACCACCTCCCTCCTTGGAAATACTCAGCTTGACACTTGTTCTACGTCCCATATGGTTTTCTGTGCCGAGATGACAAGATCCCAAGCCACCCAACATTGCTCTCCTGACCCGTTGGCCAATGGGGAGGGAGGCCTCTGGATTACCATCATCCGTAATAAGTATTTTCGGGGCCAACCTCTTGCCTTTTGCCAGCGTACGGGTGGATCCCAGTTCTGGCAGTCCGGGATCCAGCTTCTGCCGGTCCTTCGCATCGGCACGTCCATCTCAATTGGATCCGGGTCCTCGACCCTGTTCTGGTTCGACCGTTGGTTAGGGGACTCCCCCCCGGCTGCGCGATTCCTAGAACTCTTTGCCATTGCGGCCGACCCTCAGGTCTCTGTCGAGACGACCCTTATTGACTTAGGGCGTCTCGCTTTCCGGCGCCCCTTCGGCTCCCTCGAGGTGGCTGCTTGGGACTCCCTCCTCCAAGACATCGCCCTTATGCCGATAAACGTCGAGGAGGTCCTGGATGCCCTTTCCTGGCGCCTTGAGCCGTTTGGCCGCTTCTCCACGAAGTCCTTGTACGCCGTCATTGCGCCCTCGGCGGCCCCGGAGCCCTTTAGCCTGATCTAGGATATCCGCCTACCACTGAAGATCAGGATTTTCCTGTGGCAATGGATCCGTGGACGCCTCCCCTCCGAGGTTGAACTCCTCAAGCGTAACGGCCCGGGCGATGGGATGTGTCCCATCTGTGGCACGATCGAGGATGCTAGCCACATCTTCTTCTCGTGCTCTACTGCCCAGTTCCTGTAGGTGAAGCCGAAAGCTAGCGTTTTTAATGGAATATTCGGTCGACGAAAAAAAGATGACTTTTATTTAATTTGAAAAAATGCCCCCAGATGTTTATAGCCTGCGTTCTTTTTCACAGTTCGGACATGCACATTAGGGCATGCGTACCCTGGGAAAGGAACCCTTAACGGAACTGTTCTCCCTGGAAGATGTTTCTTACTACCCACATAATATAACATAGCAAGTTGGGTACTTGTCTGCTCAACCACTTATGACCCCTACGCCTGGTTTTCATGCATACCCCGGTTTTTACATAATCGAGCAGGTATTCGAATACACTCCGGACTATCGGGTCCAGAGGTCGAAGCGAAAAGGTCCGCCATCACAAATGATTTACAATCCGGCTAGGGACATTACATATGTCACTTGAAGTACACAGTCTCTAAGACTGATTAAATTCTTCTTCTATACCATCCAACAGGCTGTCTAGCCTACAATCCTGTTGTGAATACTTTGCGGCTAATTCTACTTGATCTTACACTAAACTGACAGGAATCTCCTTCCCATCAGGCCCCACGGGTCCAACCTCGGCCATGTGGTTTGGGTCCGCTTTGGTGTATCGCGTCTTCACCATAGCCCAGGCTTCCCTCGCACCTTGTCGGCAAGCTGATATCTTCCATAATTGGAAGCGCCGCCGCGCTCCCTTGAGCTTCTCTACAAGCTCTCCGATGCCTCCTGGCAGGGATGCGGACGGCCACAAGGCTTCGGAAATACCCTGCATCACCTGCCGAACTTGCTCGTGCAGTTGTGAGAGCTCTGGTAGAAGATCACCCGAAGACCCGGGCATCTCTTTCGCGGGACGACCCGTCAGCATACCTGCAGACACAACTCTGTCAGCCGACTTCTTCGCCGAACTCCTTTAAAAGTTCATTCAAGCACTTAACTAAATATGCTGCGACGAAGCCGCTTATTCTCCTTCATGGAGTCCGCTAGCTGGGCCCGGACATCTTTCAGTTCGTCGCCCAGGCGGGTATTGGCGTCTTGGAGATTGTTTTTCTCCTGCCTGACTCGCATAAGCACGCGCTCACCAGCATTTAGCTGTCGATCAGCACGTGCCCCATTCACCACTACGGCCTCCGGATTCACTCCGGGGTCACCTGCAACATCTATTGTTAGATTTGCATAAATACCGCATACTACCTAGTACATGCCTTCTTTGCAAGGGAAAAATGTGTTACCAGAGGGACCCTTCTCGGACTCCCTCAACGCGGCAACAGCGGCCCCTAGCTGGGCCTTGCACTCTTCCAGCTCTTGAGACAATTGGGAATTCTTCTCTGTAAGAACCTACTCAAATAAATGATCCTTAAATCAGTTGTGTCAACTGTTTCAAGTCTCAGGGGCTACTAATACATATAATCGTCAGATTTACTTACCCGTATATCCCTTACATACTGGTCTATGGCTCTGGCTAGACCATTTTGAGCAGCACGGATGTACGCGTCTCCGGAATCGAAGGCATCAAATGCCTCTAGTGAGAAACAAGCATCACGGAGTATGGTCGGGCGACGCCTGTGATTCATGGCGCTCTCCGCTTCGCAATTTGTAGCGGATAGTCTGTCCGCATCCTCTATAGGAGGAACATCCGGCATCTGCCTCGCGTTAGCTTCCGCCTCTATGTCCGGCCCTAGAGCCCGACTAGTCGAGGCGTGATCGGCAGCCTCTCCGGATATAGTCCGGCGGTCGTTTTTTCTAGGTATCACGGATGTCATTATATTTTAAGCAAGATGACAACCATGGAATGAGGATTTGTGTTATACCTCAGTGCTGGCGTCTCCGTCCTAACCGCCTTCCTTTTTTGCCTACCCGGCTTCGGCGCCTCTTGTTGGCGAGTTGCTGCAGGTTGGGCACGGCGTCCCGAAGGCCTTCCGTGTAAGACACCATACGTGTACGGTAGGTGAAGTGCATAAAGGGAATCCTTTTTTGGGAGTTGGGACTTTGGTTTTTCTTACGTGCGACATAGGGTGTAGTCCGGATAATCGGCCGTTATGGCCACTATGGCGTCGTCGCAGCTCAATTGATAGAATTGCCTATCTATCAGCTCCACGAATATGTCCGGATCCTCTTCAAGTCCGGGATCGAGGGCCCGGACAGGGTCCTCTGGTTGTGGAGTTGGGCTGTTGACCTCCCTTATCGCTTTTCGCAATTCCTGCCGTGAAATGGCAAGGTGAGTACCTACGACGAAGAATGCGGGAAGGTTGAGAGTAAAAAGGGTACAACTCACCCAGCTTGGAGGGTTGTACGTGGATAATCCGTCCCGTGGTTTAATGTGGATGAACTCCTCTTCCTGTCCCTTGAATAACTCGAACATAACTTTTGCTAAAGCAGCAGGTGAGTCCGGTCCCTTGCGCCCGCAACGGGTGGCATCGTCTTCCCCGTTAAAACACCACAGGGGGTGCCCTCGATATTGAAGTGGTTGCACCCTCCGCATTATGCATATTGACATAACCTCGATTGTTGTCATTCCTGATTGAGCCAGCGCTTTAATCCGGTTCATTAGATAAAGGACTTCTCCGTTATCTTCCTCCTGGGGGCTCCGTGGGTGCCAACTTCGACGTTTCTTCAGAAGAGCATTGTCGAACTCAAGAAGACCCCGCCGAACAGGGTCTGGAAGAGGGACATCCTCCATGTAAAACCACTCCGAAGGCCAGTCTTCGAACGTCTTCTTTGGAGTACCGGGCGGGTATCCGGTCTCGGCGATGCGTCATATTTCAGCTCCGCCCACTTGATAAAGTGACCCCTTCTATGTGCGGGGCACAAGGCAGAATAGCCTTTTCCACAGCTCGAAATGAGCCTCGCAGCCCAAAAACAGCTCACAAATGGCAACATAGCCGGCGATGTGTAATATGGAAGCGGGGGTGAAATTATGCAACTGGAGGCCATAAAACTCCAGGAGTCCGCGGAGGAACGGATTAATCGGAAATCCGAGTCCCCTTAGTAAGTAAGGGACAAGGCATACCCGCTCCCCCTTGGAGGGATTGGGGAACCTCTCCACTTGCTCCCCGCCATTATAAGTGGCGAGCCCGGCTCTGACGGGAACCATATACGCCGGAGGGAGAAATCCCTGGGTCTGCAACTCTACTAATCGGCCGTGTGGGACGGAACACTTCTCCCAATCACCGGGCTTGGGGCTACAGGAGCGAGAGGATGAGCTGCGATGGCCGACCATGATGGAATGGATTTTTCCGAGCGCGCTTCGATGGATTCTCGCCATGGGAAGATGGTGTGGATTGGATCTAAGAATCCCCATCCCTTTAATATGCGATTTACTTACCTGGTGAGGGGGCAAATGTAGAAACGCCCTGGCTCCTCGCATTCGCTCGACGCGTGGAAGATGGCCCTTATTGGGCGCAGAAGCCAAGAAGTCCAACATTTATGGGAGCCGGACACTACTTAGATATTCAGGATTTGGAGAAGAACCCGCCTTGCAATGCCGAAGACAATATTGCGTGCCGAACTCGTCGTCATTGAAGCCTGGTTCGGGGGCTACTGAGGGAGTCCTGGATTAGGGGGTCTCCGGACAGCCGGACTATATCCCTTGGCCGGACTGTTGGACTATGAAGATACAAGATTGAAGACTTCGTCCCGTGTCCGGATGGGACTCTCCTTGGCGTGGAAGGCAAGCTAGGCAATACGGATATGTAGATCTCCTCCCTTGTAACCGACCTTGTGTAACCCTAGCCCCCTCTGGTGTCTATATAAACCGGAGGGTTTTAGTCCATAGGACAACAGACAATCATACCATAGGCTAGCTTCTAAGGTTAGCCTATACGATCTCGTGGTAGATAAACTCTTGTAATACTCATAGCTTCAAGAACAATCAAGCAGGAAGTAGGGTATTACCTCCATCAAGAGGGCCCGAACCTGGGTAAACATCTTGTCCCACGCCTAGTGTTACCATCCGCCTTAGACGCATAGTTCGGGACCCCCTACCCGAGATCCGCCGGTTTTGACACCGACATGGGTGGACCAGTGCTTGGGTGCTTCCCTTTCTTGGACAAGCATCCCACTTATGATTAACCCCTATTGCAAGCATCCACAACTACAAAATATGTATTAAGGTAAACCTAATCATAGCATGAAACATGTGGATCCAAATGAGACCCTTACAAAGCAACTCATAAACTAGGGTTTAAGCTTCTGTCACTCTAGCAAGCCATCATCTACTTATTACTTCCCAATGCCTTCCTCTAGGCCCAAACAATGGTGAAGTGTCATGTAGTCGACGTGCACATAACACTACTAGAGGAAAGACAACATACATCTCATCAAAATATCGAACGAATACCAAATTCACATGACTACTAATTGCAAGATTTCTCCCATGTCCTCAGAAACAAACGTAACTACTCACAAATCATATTCATGTTCATAATCAGAGGGGTATTAATATGCATAATGGATCTGAACATATGATCTTCCACCAAATAAACCAACTAGCATCAACTACAAGGAGTAATCAACACTACTAGCAACCCACAGGTACAAAACTAAGGCTTTGGGACAAAGATTGGATACAAGAGATGAACTAGGGTTTGAGAGGAGATGGTGTTGGTGAAGATGTTGATTGAGATTGGCCCCCTCCCGATGAGAGGATCATTGGTGATGACGATGGCGATGATTTCCCCCTCCAGGAGGGAAGTTTCCCCAGCAGAACAGCTCTGCCGGAACCCTAGATTGGTTTCGCCAAGGTTCCGCCTCGTGGCAGCGGAGTTTCATCCCGAAATCTTGCTTATGATTTTTTTCTCAGACGAAAGACTTCATATAACAGAATATGGGCACCGGGGGCCTGCCAGGGGGTCCACGAGGCAGGGGCGCGCCCAGGAGGGTAGGGCGCGCCTCCCACCCTCGTGGCCAGGGTGTGGCCCCCTCTGGTATTTTCTCCGCTCAGTATTTTTTATTAATTCCAAAAATGACTTCCGTGAAGTTTCAGGACTTTTGGAGCTGTGCAGAATAGGTCTCTAATATTTGCTCCTTTTCTAGCCCAGAATCCCAGCTGTCGGCATTCTCCCTCTTCATGTAAACCTAGTAAAATAACAGAGAATAGGCATAAGTATTGTAACATAACGTGTAATAACAGCACAAAATGCAATAAATATCAATATCAAAGTATGATGCAAAATGGACGTATCAAGCTTGAGCTGGTTGATGCAGCTTCTTTGAATGAAACTGGCACGCTTCACACTTGGTTACTAGTGCCGTTGGATCCTAGAGGGCTGTGGGCCAGAAGAAACCTTGCCGGAATGCCTTGCCGGCAACGGCCCTCGACCCTATGTGGGAGCCACACATGCCTTTGTGTATCTATGCCAACAGGTCCAGTCCTTCCTCCCGGGGAATGCAGTTCAATTTCACACCGTTCAATCTTTTTCTGTACAGGACCTCGTCGACGAACTGATACATGGCAGACCGACAGGCTACTTTCTCCGCTTCTTCCTGCTCGTCAGGGAGTTCCCGTGTTTGGAGGAATCGGACAGTATGATGTGCCCATGCCGGAGCCTAGGGCTCGACGGCAAGGACCAAAGGCATTTCCCCTGCCATGGGAGCGGCTGTCTCTACGGCCAGGGCTTGACGCCCTGCCGGAGTCTTTGTCCCCATGGCAGGCTCGGTGTCCACGGCAACATCCTTGCCGGCGGCTCCTGGGAGATTGGCGGGAAAGTACTTGCCGGGGCCTGATTTCCTGCGCTTGTTCTGCCCTATCGATGGTTCAACGGATGGTTGAGTTAATGGAAGCACAAAAGTACCTGGTTCCGCAGATACACTACAAGAAATATGTCAACTTGTGACCACCACTATTGGTCACTGAATGGTCATTGTTTTCCATTTGTGCTATTTTTGTGACCAAAAACAGAAGGTCAAAAGCCGGCCGTCGTAAACTGAAATTAACGACCTTTCTTGTGGAATGGTCGTAGACATTTATGACCAAAAACAAGGTCGTAGATTTAACGACCAATTATTTTGGTCACTAGCAATCCGCCCAGATTCACCGTGGCAAGCTGACGTGGCAGAATTACGACCAAATGAAAAGGTCGTAAAATAGAATCAGCCCGGTCCATTTAGGCCTTCTACATGGGCCAAGCCCAATAATTCAGCCCATTTATTTTTTTCTCTCTTTATTTTTGCTTATCTGCATGGGCCTGGCCCAATAATTTGGCCTTTTATTTTCTGGGAATGGAGCCTTTTTTTTCATGAATTTTTCTAAAGTGCGCTATTGTTTTGGGCCATAGCCCTTTTAGTCTAGTTCTAATTTGGGCCTTGGCCTTTTTATTTTCTGGTATGCAGCCTTTTACAAACTTTTTTCTTATAGTCAACTCTTTTTTAGGCCCAATCGTTTTTAGTTAAATTCATGTTTGGGCCTCGGCCTTTTTGGAGGCCAGGTTCCTATTTTGCATAACTTTAAATAGCAAGGCCCAGGTGCACAAGTGATCCGCATAACTTCAAGAAAATAAACGCAGGTTCACATAATAGCTCCCAGGTTCACAAGTGCAAAATGCAACAAAATGCAACAGCAGCAGTGAGACTACCCAGGTTCAAAATGCAACACGGGTCCAAAATGCAACCCACGTCCAAAATGCAACACAGGTTCACAAGTTCAAACTACTCATCCTACTCTTAGTTCAAACTACCTTAGCTCCAAAGAGAGCCATCAAGTGGGCTAACTTCTCATCCTGCTCTTGAGACTTCTTGCGTAGCAGCTCAACTTCCTTGTCGCGTGCAGCTTTAGCTTCTTCCGTCTTCATCTTGATTGCCGCCAATTCTTCTTGCATCACTTCAGCTTCAAGCTCCAACCTCTCCAGCTTCTGCTCAAGATCATGAACATGAGCAGCCACTTCAGCAGTTGCTTTGCCAGAGTTGTTCCTAGATGACTGGAGCCCAACATTCCTGAGGAATGTGCTTTGCTTGACTTCGGTCTTGAGCACTTCTTCAACAATTTCAACAGCAGACTTTGGCTCTTCAACTTCTGGTACCGGCGCGTCCTTCATTTTTTCCATCTCAAGCTAGCATATGGAGGAAAATGATAGGCATTAGTGGGAGATCTATTTCACAATTTGCAAACCAAACCAAGCAAGAGAAACCAAACCTGCACACAAAATCTATACATAGATATTTTATTCAAACTCAAACAGAAGAAGATGATGACTAGTAACTTGACAACATTATTTGACTAGTATCTTATGTGACCTGGAGACATGCAATTGGAACAATATGATCGCTTCATTAAGCCTAGAATGGCGGTTCTATATAAGATGGCTTCCCGAGTGAGCTGATCATCAAACTAACATTCAGATCACAATTCATCATATCATAAAAAATGCAACAAATAGCTATAGCAAGTTCTGATATCTTTGTTGAACTATCAAATAGCATCAAAGCATGGAACATAGCGTGTGTTCTTGACTGGCTCAGAATCAAACAACATCAAACAACAACAAAGCTGGCTGTGAATCAAACAAGACTGAGATTTCTACGCAAAAGTTTGAACTGGATGGACAAAGCATGGAGTGAGTTACTATAGCAGTCTTGACTGGATCTGAAAACCCGTGCTTCTTGCTGTTGTGGGTGGCCTTAAACAAGTCAATCGCAGACAGATCCTCACCCTTATGCTCTTCTTTATGAAATGTTTGTCAACAAAAATCAAAATGTTATTCAGCAAGAATCAGAAATGTTATTCAACGAGGATCAAAAGGTAAGGTCTCCATAGAGAAGTTCTCAAAGTGGCAAAAATGTGTGTTGTGTAGTGCCTGCAACCAGTTCTCTGATTGTACACAATTTTTTCTTGATTCATCTTGTTCGACACACATGTTTCCTACAAAAAACCATACTGTCAGCATGATCTAGCACTAGCATATCATGTCCAGAACATAAAGCATCAAACAAAGCAGAGACAAACCTTGTGTCTTGGGGTAGACCACATCTCCACCAGAGCTTGAAATTCACCGTCCGTCAGATCTGGCACCGGAGACTTGATGCTGACTTTGTTTGCGGCTACGGTATCAAAATACTTCTTCTTGATCTGATGGCGTCTGTTCTTTGAATTTTTCTACAGAATATCTTTGCACGCGGACTTGATGGTCTCCGAGTCTGTGTTCGTCTCAAAATTTACCTACCAAGATAGCAAACAAGGTAGGAACAATATTAGTGATCATGCATAGGTGTAACAGAAAATAGATAGCACATTAACTATGAAACAAGCTGCTTCCAATGTAGTTCTCCAATAGACTAGCATTTTTTGTATAGCTTGAAGTGAGGAAGAACCAGAAGATGGCTTCTTGCAACGAGTCCACACTCAGAAGCAAGCTTTGCTACCTGCAGAGGCTTCTCTGGACGCTTCATCCCTTCGGCAATTTGGATAGGCACCTTGCTACCAAGCGACTTGGTGATTCTCTCCAGCCCTTTGCCCTTTCTAAGTCTAGTCTTGGTAGTCATTGCATCTGAAAATGAAATTGAACTCATAAATTATAATAGAAATCGACAAATGCAGGAATCGACAAAAGCATACATGCTCATTCCATTTGGAAAATGTATTAGTAAAAGAGAGCATTGCACAGGTCAACTTGCCTGGTTGAAGCACAAGCTGCTATTCTTCTTCATTGATGACAGCATTCCTATCAATAGAAGGTGCAATAGGGCTGAGGTCTGTGTGGACAGTGCCTGCTTCATCTATGCAGATAGTTCCTCCTTCATCTAGGCAGACAGTGCCACTTCCATCCATGCGGAGAGTGGTTCCTTCATCCATGGGCGGCAACTCATCACCCATTTGCACGGAGGTCTCAGAGTCAATACGCAGCAGACTTTCCTGATGGTCCATCGCAGTCGCCATCTTTGCTTTATGCCTTGTGACTCTATCAGGGGCAGGTTCATCAGGTTCCAGGATCCTCTTTTTTTGTCCTAGAGCTGGGGCCATCACCCTTCCTCCAGGCATTGCAGCAGATGTTTCTGAGCTCTTCCTCTTCTTGCTGTCTGTCTTCTTTACACCAGGCCTCTTCGTCCTAGATTCCATCAGTGCCTCGTATAAACAGCATGGAAAAAAGCATTAGATCACAAGAGAAATATGTGAGCACAAGGAAACACATAGCATACAAGAACCCCAACCCTCCAAGCAAGACAGAGTTTGCACCTTAACAGTCTTCTTCACTATGACATCATCCACTTCCTCTCCATCAATAACTTCATCCTCCTTAGGATTGTACTCTGGGTCATCATTAATAACTCCACTACCTTCTTGAACCTCATCACTTCTACCTTCTTGTACATCATTTGTTTTCCTAATCATCGACGCTATTGCACCGATGCCAAGGGACTGGAACATCCGATTGTTCCTCATCATATTTCTAGCCCTAACCTTCTCGTACTCGGTGAGAGGCTCTTCTTTGCATGATAAAGGAAACGTGACTATTAGGTGAATGTTTGGAATGCATGGATAGACGGCCAAACATATCTTATGATATTTTATTATCATTTAATCCTAGTTATTCAGGTAAGGAAGACTAACAACACACAGGCGCAATTAAGCCAGCTTATTCAGATTGCAGCAATACATTTCACTTAGCATATTAAGACACAAATTTTATGAAACTGATAGTATAACCACAAGGAGCAAGTTGCATACCGACGGTTGTCCACATGTTTGACCTTGTCCTCCTTGCCATGGATGATCTGGAGGTGGTGCTTGCAAAATAGAATAAACAACAATCAGGTACAACAGGGATAAAGTAAAATGATGCACTTGTATCAATAAAGGAAATCATTTGGACCATCATGCACATACATGTAATACATGTGAAACAAACTTGATCGATCAACAATACAGTGATCTAGTGTTATTAATTAACCAAACATGTAAGTGCCATAAACAAGCATGCATGTACACTAGTAGCAAGCAAGCAAAGTGCATAAGTGCTAGTAATACAAGGAAGCAAGCAAAGTGCTACTGATAGAAACAAGCAAGCAAAGTGCTATTGATAGAAAGAAGCAAGCAGTGAAGGACAATGAAGAGAAGCAAGCAAGTACTATTGATACAAACCCTAATTAATAAGCAAGCAAGTAGCTTCTTCTCCAAGTGCTACTGATACAAGCAAATACTGCTGATGGAAACCCTAATTAAGAATGTATGCCAGCAAGCAACATGTATGCTAGCAAGAAAGCAACATGAACTAGTGAATTGGTTTCATGTACACATGCTTAGACAGTCTGACAGCAAGCTAGACGAGTATATCATGAGGACCTTCAAAACAACTAGATGTTGCCACTGGTAAAGCATGAAACAACTATAATTGCAGCAGTACAAAAGCAGATGAAAAAACTATACTCAACTATTGATTATGCTGCCTCTACACACCAAAAATGGCTACAGACTAGATGACACAAGTTAAGACATTTCGACAATTAGAATCAACCTTTTATATTACAACACCCAAAATTATCTAGCACCAACCTAGTATATATTAAAACTAGTCATACTGCCTTAACACACTAGGAATTCCAATACCACACACTAGTAGAAAACAGGGCTTTGGTCCAGGCCGGGTCAGCCCATTAGTCCCGTTTCAGTCCAGAACCGGGACCAATGTGGGCATTGGTCCCAGTTCGTGATCCCAGGGGGCCGGCCGGGCCACGTGGTCCGTTGGTCCCGGTTCATCTGGACCTTTTGGCCCCGGTTGGTGGGATGAACCGGGACCAATGGGCCTCGCTCCTGGCCCACCACCATTGGTCCCGGTTGGTGGCTTGAACCGGGACCAAAGGCTCCCCTTTAGTCCCGGCTCATGTCACCAACCGGGACCAATGAGGTGCCTATATCTACCCCTCGCTCGCGAGCAGAGCACCCCAGTGCTTTGTTTTTCTCTGGTCGAGGGGGAGAGGGCTTGGTGGTGCTCTAACTCACCTCCTATGCACACAAGGTGTTCGATGGAATGCCCGAGCCACACTACTTAAGCTTTCTCCTCTCCAAGCTCGACCTCCAAGCTCCATTTTCCATAATATTTGTCTAGGTTTAGTGGTCCGTCACGCCCCGTCCCCGTATTCACCGCCGTCGATCACCCGCGCCGAGCTCATCGCCGGCACCACCTTGGTGAGCCTCTTGTTCTTATCTTCTTTCTGAAAGGAAAAATATTCTTACTTGTATCTTTACATAGATACTTGTATTATTTTCTTACTTTTATTATTGCATCTTATATAGTGCGATGGTTTTGGTATCCGCCCCCGTCGGCCCTCATCCTGTCTATGATTCGGATGTGGTATATATATTATCTTTATAACTATTGGTTTATTTATTGTTTATGAAAATTATGCCGACCAATGTGACATAGATTTTATTTATCTAGGATGTATGTGAAACAGAAATGCCAACCCACCCTATTGTCGAGAGGTTAAATTTAGTTGAAGAAGAAAACAATTTGTTGGAGGAAAAAATAAAAAAAATTGAGGAGGAGAAGATGATATTGGAGTTGCATGTTGCGGATGTCGTCGATGATCACAAGATCAAGATGGATGCAATGCGCTTGAAGATAAGAAAGATTAGAAAATATGCCATTCATACCGAGGCTTGGTATCATTGTGCCGTTGGATCAATTGTTACCTTGGTTGCGATTATGATCGCATTTGTTTTTGCATTGAAATGTTTTACATAGTTTCAATGTATGGTTTAATTAATTAGATGCTCTGGAGAGCTATATGTTGTTAGATGAGAACTATGTATGCATATTGGTTTTAATGTGATGATGAACTTCTATTAATTTGGACACTTAATTATATATAATGCATGCAGATGAGCCGGCAAATGGATGTACGGTGACAGACACACCTGCGAGTACATTAAGGGCGTGCATGAGTTTCTCGATGCGACTGAGGCAAACAAGCAGAACGGTTTTATGTGTTGTCCATGCACTGAATGTGGGAATACGAGGTCTTACGCTAACCGGAAAATCATTCACTCCCACCTGCTTTACAAGGGTTTCATGCCACACTATAATGTTTGGACGAGGCACGGAGAAATAGGGGTTATGATGGAAGATGGCGAAGAAGAAGAGTACGATGACAACTATGTGCCCCCTGAATACGGTGATGCTGCAACGGGGGGAGCTGGTGAAGATCAAGAGGAACCATACGATGTGCCCAATGATGCTACAACGGGTGAAGCTGCTGAAGATCAAGAGGAACCAGACGATGTGCCCGATGATGATGATCTCCGCCGGGTCATTGTCGATGCAAGGACGCAATGCGAAAGTCAAAAGAAGAAGCTGAAGTTTGATCGTATGTTAGAGGATCACAAAAAAGGGTTATACCGCAATTGCGAAGATGGCAACACAAAGCTTGGTACCATACTGGAATTGCTGCAGTGGAAGGCAGAGAATGCTGTGGCTGACAAAGGATTTGAGAAGCTACTAAAAATATTGAAGAAGAAGCTTCCAAAGGATAACGAATTTCCCGATAGTACATACGCAGCAAAGAAGGTCGTATGCCCTCTAGGATTGGAGGTGGAGAAGATACATGCATGCCCTAATGACTGCATCCTCTACCGCGGTGCATACAAGGATCTGAACACCCACGATACTTGCTATTTAGGGTTTCCTCTACCGCTCGGTGACCCTCGATGACCCTCGTTCCCGATAAAAAAAAGAGGAAGAAAAAAAAGAGGAGAATAAAGAATAGAGGGTTTCTTCTCCTCTTTTTTTTCTTCTTCCTCTTCTTTTTTTATCCTTGAAGCGTTGTCAAGGCCACCCCAAACCCTAGAGAAGCAGCGTCGAGGCCACCCCAAACCCTAGAGAAGCAGCATCGAGGCCACTAATTAATATTAGTTCTATGTTTTCCACTAATATATCCATCTGTCATGTTTGAATAATAATTTCCATGTTGTCAATATTTGTAGAAACTATGGACACCGCCCGAGACGCAGTACAAGAAGAGCTGTTGGGGGACATAATCGCACGAGGAAGTGATGCCGTCTGCTCGTTGTTTCTCAATGACACCGATGGTATGGAAGCAGCTAGCTATGATTATGATGGCTCCGGTGACCTAATGCCGGTGCAAGAAGGAGACCGTGAGGACGGCTCCGGTGACCCAATACCGGTGCAAGGAGACCGTGATGACGTCTCCGGTGACTGAACCGAGTCCGGCCAGGTATATATATTAGTTAAGCTTCTGCTGACTAGCTAATTGATGCATTCATTGTTTTGGTATGTACACATATTAATTAAGTCTTTGTTCTTTTTTCTGGCCCTCCAGATCAAGCACAACTTCGGTAAAGAGACGAGGCCCGAAGAAAAGTTGAGCTCGGATGAAAAGTTTGAGATCATAGCAATCGCGCCCGACGGCCAACCGATTGAACCCCTCCGGACAAAGAGCGCATTTGTTGCTCAGTGCGGGGTTTTGGTTAGGGACAAGATCCTGATCAGCATCCAGCAATGGTTTAAGCCGGCTACAGAAGACCCTGAGGTGTCTTATGTCAATGATATGCAGAAAAATGATCTTTGGACTGAGCTGAAGTCAAATTTCACCCTACCACCAGAGGATAATCCAGAGAAGCCAGTTAAAGAGCAATTAATCAAGTCTTTTGCTCTTAAGAGGATGGCAGAACTATTCAAGAGGTGGAAGAAAGATCTGAATAAGTTTGTCGAAAATAATGAGACACCAGAATTCAAGGGCAGATATGAGAAGATCAGAGATCACTGGCCCGCATTTGTGGCCCACAAGACATCGGAAAAGACTAAGAAGATGTCGGTGACAAACAAGCAAAATGCTGCGAAGAAGAGGCATCACCATCGCACGGGGTCAGGTGGCTACCTCGTAGCCCGGCCTAAGTGGGCCAAGACTGAGAATGATCTGGTTGATAAAGGGATCGAACCAGAGACAATTAACTGGCCAAACCGTTGCCGGACTTGGTTCTTTGGGGCTGGCGGAACCTTGGACCCTCTAACAGGGAAGTGCATTTGGACGAACGGTCAAATGGACATACCAGTCAGGAAGCTTCAGCAGTATGTCGAAGCAGCGCAGCAAGGGACATTCTTTCCAAACAGAGAGAACGACGAGCTCACAATGGCCCTCGGGAATCCTGAGCACCCTGGACGGACACAAGGCGCGCCAGGCTCCATTCCGTGGAAGGTTGGGTTTCCAGACGCAGGCGGTTACAAATCCCATGAGAGGAGGAAAAAAGTGCAGCAGACCCAAATGCAGGCGCTACAAGCAAGGGTACAAGCGATAGAGGAACGAGAAGCAAATCGCAGCAAACGTACTGCCAAAGCTTCCCCCGAAGCTGCCCCGCCATCTCAGCGGAGAAGAAGCGTGGCTTCCACCGAGCTGCTTCAGCCGGAGCATGCCTTGACGGCTCCTGCCAGCTATCCCATGGATGCTATCACGGAGTCTCAAAATTGCCACCTTATGACGCAATGGATGAATTTGAAGGTCAAGGCGGCTGTTGGCTCTGTTTATCCTACTGAACCCGGCGCAACTTTTCACTGCCGGCTGATTCCAGAAGGATATGCTAGGGTGATGGTGGATGAAATAACGGAGGGATTTGAGGACCTCCAGCTTGACCACCCTACCGGTGAAGGGGAGACTAGGCTGGGGTCTGCTCTGAAGACTCCATGCCTATGGCGGAAGGAGCTCATCAACCTTCCGAACTGGACGCCTCCGCCTCCTCCTCCTCCTCCGGCAAGTCAGGGCACTCCGCCTCCTCCACCGCCTCCTCCTCTGGTGAGCCAGGGCACTCCGCCTCCTCCACCGCCTCCTCCTCCGGTGAGTGACGATCAGGGCACTCGACCGGCTCCTTCTCCAGCGCGTGGCGGCACTCCGCCTCCATCTCCGCCTGCGCCGACGCAACCGAGCAGCCAGCCTCCTCCTTCTCCGCCTCGTCAGCAAGGGCGGAAGAGACCTGCCGCCGCTCCGGCTGCTCCGGCGCGTCGTAGTCCTTCTCCTCCGCCTCGTAAGCATGTAAAGAAGACAACCGCTCCGTCTGCTCTGCCGGCGTCTAGCAGTACAACCAGAGGCGGGAGGAAATACAGATTTGGTCCTTCTCTGAAGACTCCAGAGAAGTTACCATACGAGAGGACCCCGGAGGAGAACGCCGAGATCGCACGAGAAGAAGTGAGGAACTACTTTGAAGGGGTGAAAGCAAAGAAACATCCACCTCCGGAGGAGAAGGTAGATCCGGCGAAAGCGAAGCGCACTCTGGCTGCCCTGACAAAACCACCCAAGTCTCCACCGAAAGGAAACTATGAGCGCATTATTGGAAAGGAATTTACCGAAGCGGAGCGGTCGGGAAGTACTGTCAGTGATCAAAGGCTGAAAGAACAACGAGCTGGGAAACAAATTGCCCAGCTCGGCAAACAAGCGAAGCAATCGTGCCCCCCGCTCAAGGTCCCTAGCGACAACGTCGCTAATGATCCGAGGATGGTGCCCGGTTATAGCAATCTTGGCGATGACCTGCCCGACGATGTACATTATGATTTCATGGAGGTGCAGATACAAAGATACGAGTATGGGAAGCCTCTCGTCAAAGATGAAAGATCTCTATCAACGATGATGCGAAGATTGCACGATTGGTACTTGAAAATCTACAGAGACTCTGGGGGGAGGAGTACTTTGTATGTGAAAGTTAAAAAGGAGCATGACCTCGTTGGAATTGAACTGTTGCCTATTCCATTCGAGGAGTTCTTTCAGTTTTTCAATCAATTGGCCCTCGATAAAACAACGGTCGCCTGCTATTGTCTCTAAGTAGTACTACTTCTGTCATTAAGTCTCTCTATATAGCTCAGCTCTTTCATTGCATGTATTTATAATCATCATCAATATATTATGCAGATTGAAGATCGCCGAATTGAAGAAAAGACAAGTCGGTGATATTGGATTCATTAACACATATCTCATAGATGCAACTCAGGTTAAATTTCATGCCGCAGATACCGAGGCCAACTTGCTACGATCGTTGGTAATAAATGAAAACAAAGATATAATACTCTTTCCTTACAACTTCAAGTGAGTGTTACTGTCTTGTGCGTATTCGGTTTCCCTTATATATTAGTCAAGGTTATAGTAATGTAATGGATGAGTTATGCATGCATGTGCAGTTACCACTATATTCTCCTAGAGATTAAGCTTGAGCAGGGACTAGTAACCGTCTTAGACTCAAGACGAAAAGATCCCCAGGACTATGTAGACATGACTCAAATGCTCGAGAAGTAAGTTAAATCGATCATTATCCACCATATCAGCAACTTTGTTCATTTCCTAATATATCAAGTAATTGTTTTCTTTGTCTGGCAGGGTTTGGAAAAAATTCTCCAAAAAAGCTCCAGGACTCCCGAAGAAGCTACAATTTAGACACCCGAAAGTAAGTACTATAGTAGCATGTTCCGTGCATCTCCTATTGATTCAAGCGCTAGTTTCATCAATACCATTTGGCATTCTTGCTTATCAGTTTGATTGACCTCTATTTCTTGTAAAGAGGTTGTGGCAGGAACAAGGGAATGATTTCTGTGGATACTACGTTTGCGAGTCCATCCGCCACACGACCTGTGAGCGGGGCTACACTGACGAACAATATGAAGTACGTAAATAACAACATTCACAATATTATTTTATTACCAACATTCACAACATTCACAATACGTATATATATATATATATGTATTGACCCCCTTCTTCAAATTAGATGTTTCGGAAGCGGGATGAACTCCTAGCACCAGCTCGCATGCGAGCACTTCAAGAGGAATTGGCCGCATTCTTTCTTGACCACATGATCGCTGAAGACGGAGAATACTATGTGGACCATGAGTCCGTATGATTATATTTCTAAGAGATAATTATTGTATATATGTAGCCGGTAGTGTCGGATAGATATACGAGAACTTGTTGTTCGACCAATCTCTCGGAGAAGGAGAGGTGGTCGATATCACTTCTCTCTGTATGCATATATGTTCATGACGATCTTCTGTTTCCTTCGTTTGCTTACTAGCTAGCTAGCGTGTCTAGTCCTCTCTATACGTATGTATAGTACGTAGCGTCGACCAAGCACGGACATAAGAGAGGACACTTCTCTCTATTAATTATAGCTAGCTAACACAATATATGAAACACCTAAATTAACCCCCCAAAACCCCTAACCCCCCCCCCCCTTTCAAAAAAAAACAAAAACCCCAGCCACAGAAATGCTGACGCGTGGATGCCTATTGGTCCCGGTTGGTGCCACCAACCGGGACCAAAGGGTCTCCTGCCTGGGCTCCGCGCACAGGCCACGTGGAGGCCCATCAGTCCCGGTTCTGGATTGAACCGGGACTAAAGGGACAGGGCATTAGTACCGACCCTTTAGTCCCGGTTCAGGAACGGGGACAAAAGGCCCTTACGAACCGGGACAAAAGGCCCTTTTTCTACCAGTGACAATATGTACTAAGCATTCTCGTGTTCATTGGAAAGAAGAACACAAGCTTCATGCACATATCATGAAAGAAGAACAATGCTCCAAACCCAGTAGTGCTACTGATAGCAAAGTGCTACAGGCAATCAAGTACATGTTCATACTAACCCTAGTTGCAAGCAAGCAAAGTGCATAAGTGCTACTAATACAAGCAAGCAAACATGGAAAGTGCTACTGATAGAAACAAGCATAGTGCTACTGACATTAACAAGCAAGCAAGGAAGGAAATTGAAGGGCAACAAACAAGAAAGTACTGTTGATACAAACAAGCAAGCAAGTAGCTTCTTTTCCAAGTGCTACTGATACAAGCAAGTAGTGCTATTGGAAACCTAATTGACCATCTATGCTAGCTGAGTAATTGAACCATACACAAGCAAGTACTGATACAAGCACCATGAACTAGACATCATCCACTTCCTCATCCCCTAAAATCATCCACTTCCTCATCCATCCCCACCCCCTAAAATCATGCACTTCCTCTCCAACATGAACCCTAAACCATGAAGCGGATCGAACAAACCACCAGGAGGTCCTAACCCTAACCCCATGAACCCTAACCCTGACCCCATGAACCCTAACCCTAACCCCATGAACCAGAGGGAGATCATCCCCACGCAACAATAAACATGAACCCTAACCCCAAGAACAGGGACCTACCGAACCACCAGGAGATCCTAACCCTAGAATATCCTAGCCCATGAGGGGGGGTCTACCAGAGGGGAGATGGATCGACTGGAGGGGAGGTGGATCCACTAGAGGAGGGGAGATGGATCAAGGGGAGAAGTACCTAGGGGGAGACGATGTTGAAGATGCAGCGGTGGTCATCGTTAATCGCCCCGTCGTCGATGTAGCCACCGTCGTCGTTGATGTAGTCGATGTAGCCGCCGCCGTCATCGATGTAGTCGATGTAGACGACGTCGTTGTTGATGTAGTCGATGTAGCCACCGTCGTTGTCGATGTAGTCAATGTAACCGCTGTCGATGGAGGGCGGCGGGGCGGGGCAGCAGCGTGGCGGGGTGGCACGGAGCAGGGGAGAGAGTGGGAGCGGGAGCGGGGCGGCGCGGAGCAGGGAGGGGCGGCGCAGCGGCATGGCGGGGCTGTGCGGAGGTGCGGGTATATGGTGTTCCCAAGGTATATGGGTATATATAGGAGGAAGAAGTACATCGATGGAGCAATGAGGGGCCCACGAGGGTGGAGGGCGCGCCCAGGGGGTAGGCGTGCCCCCCTACCTCGTGGCTTCCTCGTCCATTGCTTGACGTCCACTCCAAGTCCTCGGGATCACGTTTGTTCCGAAAATCACGTTCCCGAAGGTTTCATTCCGTTTGATATCCTTTTCCTTCGAAACACTGAAATAGGCAAAAAAAACAACAATTTGGGCTGGCCCTCCGGTTAATAGGTTAGTCCCAAAAATAATATAAAAGTGTATAATAAATCCCAATAAACATCCAAAACATAATGTAATATAGCATGGAACAATCAAAAATTCTAGATACGTTGGAGACGTATCAAGCATCCCCAAGCTT